>NW_006921675.1:6182235-6188628 GCF_000298275.1 Orycteropus afer afer | reverse complement strand
ATTCCTACTTCTGTAGTGATATTGCCTCGGAAACCCAAGGAGGGGTCGCTATGAGTCGGGTCAGGCTCGACGGCACATAACAACAACAACAACAACACAAATATGAAAGGCACCTGGCTGAGGCAACCAGACAAGAGAGGGGATGGCGTTTCTGCTGAAACGTCACTGCTATCATCTTGAAATTGGGGAGGGGGCACAATTTAGAGACTGCCCCTTGACTCTCCTTATCCCTGCTATGCAGGGTGCAATTTCAGTGCTTGCCAGGCACTACTGTCTGAAGACACGTCTCTGCTTTATTCTTTAATAGTTTCCATCCTTCAGGGTTCTGATCAAATCCCACCTCTTTCATAAAACTTCCCCCTAACTATTCTAGCCCCAAATGATTTCTCAGCTCTTAATCCTCCTACTGTACTTAGAATAGAAGTAAGCAATTTAGTACAAGATTTTTTGTCTAGTTATTTCATGTGTTATTTTCTATCTGTTCATCTACAGTGTAAATGTCACGAGATTTTTATATTTCTGCCTCCCTGACTCCACTGTAAAGGAGAAAAGACAAGAGAAACCATTAGCATTTACTGAGCACTTCCTATGTAACAGCCCTGTACAAATACTTAACAAACATTAACTCATTTCATCCTCACAACTCAGGTAAAGTGTATCATCCTAGTTTTGAAGATGAGGAAACCGGGGTTCAGAAAAGTTAAGTAATTTTTGAGACCTAAATGGCTAACATGTGGTAGAGTTAGATTCAAACCAGGTCTGTCTGACTCTCTAGTCTACATTGTTTCTACCACATAAAAGACTCTCAATATAAAAACTCATGGCCTCTTAGATATTTGTTGATTAAGTTCTTCACAGCAAAGCATTTGCTGCTATCAGACTGACCAAGTCCTAGGTTGCTTTACATAAAATCACATGTAAAGGAAAACCATACAAAATTTTAAGATTAATACAAATTTCCAGTAGCAGGAAGAAACCAGTTGATAGAATTCAGTTGGGCAGAGCTGGAAACACTGCCTTCAGGTTGGGGAGGAACCATGCTCTAGCAGGTATGGCAAGGGAAAGGACACAGACTTCTGAATTCTAATTCTGTCTTGGCCACCAAGCACTCTGCTAATATTTTCACTTCTGTTAAAATATGATGACGATAGTTTCAGAGGAAAGCTTGTCATATAAGAACAAAATAAGAATAGGCAGTTAGCTGGTTAAATGTAGCACTGCCAAAAACAACACTGGGATCTGTAATGGGAGTTCACAGCTGGGACAAATTCCATTTGGGCATTTGTCTTTCCAACTTCATTTCAACCAGCACTGGGTCTGGAGCAATCCTTAAACATGGATGATAAAAGTACCTGTTTTTTTTAACAAGTAAGGTTATCTTTAGTTTACTCAAGATCCATTTGAGCCATTCAAGAAGTTTATTCTTACTTCCCTACTTGAGGTCTCTGCATTTATATTTCAGACTGGTTGTTCTGTGCAATGATGGTGTTAAATAAGAAAAATTTAACTGATTCTTAATATGTTTGGAGATTGACTCATGACATGTATTAGTGACTCTTCACATTCATAGGGTCCCTGGCCTTATGGTAAAGAACACACTTGGTTGGAGCTGGTGGGCAGAGGTTTTTGGTTTGGTGAAGTCACCAGCCAAGAGTCCAGACCTATAAGGGATGGTGGTCAAGGCGGGTTTGTGGCTGATCCTTCAGTCTTTTAAGGTGCAGCATGATCATTTTTGGGAAAAAAAAAAAGGGGATCAGGACCTGTGGGGGTCAGGGTGGCAAATGTCCAGTTCCACACATCTAAAATCCCACTGAATTCAGATTCCTGGAGCTAGGAGCAAGTCTTTGGAAGACTCTCTCCTCCCATCAAGGCCTGGAAAGGGATCACTACTGAGAAAAGATGCCCAGCTACTTTGGAATGGGAAGACAAGGAAGCTCTTTCTGTTGGGTTATTTACAACAGTGTTCCTTCTCATGGACTCCTCCTGCCCTCCCCAGGACCACACCGGAATGACTGAATCTGCCTGTCATTCCAGTGAATCCAGTCAAATAAATAAGGCAATTCTCTTTAAGTTTGTGGTTTCAACTCCTTGTTGGTTTATTGCAAAATTAAAGAGCACAGAGAGTAGAACCATCAATCAGTAACCAGCAGAGGAATAAGCTCTTTGTGGAATCTACTGAGAAGAAGGAAAGAAGGGGGAGGTGGGGATGAAAAGAAACCTCATGAAATGGTCATTTGTTGGGAGAACAGAGAAAAAAAAAAAAATCTACATTTCACATGTAACATCAGTTAGGAAAAGTCTTATTAAAGGTTTCCTGTCTCGCCAGGAGAGCAAGCACAGGAACGCAAACAAAAATCCCTCAAAGTGATCTGCCATTTATTAGTGCTGATTTCTTGTGGGTTTTGCTGTATTCCATAGACACAGCCAAAGACTGTGGCCAAGGGGCTGGAACAGTGACTCAGCAGGCTCCCGACCAGGGGAGGGAGATGAGAAACCACCATTGTTTATCATAAAACAAACAAATAAACCAGCAAATAAATATAACTTAGCCCTCTACCCCAAGCTTATCTTGCCTCTCCACCCCTTTATTCAAATAAAAGCACCCAGTTCCATTATTTGGAAAATTTTATAAATGGTTTTTGATGAGAGTGAAAATTGAAAAGCAGTATATACTCTGGGGGAAGATAACTAACACCAACAGTACCCACTGAAGGCCAAACACCATGCTAAGTGCCTTATTTATATAACCCCCTTTGATCCTCACTTCAACCCTATAAGGTAGGTGACACTATTCTTCCACTTTAAGGATAAACATATTAAGTAACCTGCAGCAAGCAGCAAAGTCTATATGACTTCAAAATCAGTTCTTTCAATTAGGTATATTATGTTCAAGCATGGTTCCAGGAAAACTCTCACGGCGTAAATTCTACCGAAGAAATGAAATAGATAGTATTGGGAATACCATAATGGTAACTCACCAGCCCTATGTCTACCTTGTACTTTTTCTTCCCCAGACAGGTTTCTTCTCCATGGCAACTACTATCCTTATCCATTTCACAGGAGGGGAAAACAAGGTGTCAAGAAGTGTAGGGAACTGCTTGTGCTGTAAGCAGAAGAGCCATCAGACTACAACGTGGCTCTGACTCTCACCTGTGGCCAGGGGAAATAACTTGGTAATGGAGAAAAATTGTTTATATTGCTTTAGAGTAAGGAATATCTCTATATATCATATACACATATATATGTGTATGAGGTGCCTTAATGGTACAGGTAAGACCTCTGGTGGCACAATGGTTAAGCACTCAGCTGCTAACTGAAAGGTCTGTGATTCAAATTCACCAGCCATTCCCCAGGAGAAAAATGTGGCAGCCTGTTTGCATAAAGATTACAGCCTAGGAAACCCTATGGCACAGTTCTATTCTGTCACATTGGTTTGCTATGAGTTGGAGTCAACTTGAAGACACCTAACAACAATAACAAATATGAATATAAAATCTCATTATCATCAAGTGATAAGGCAGGTGTAACATAACATCTCTTTTCACATTGGGGAGGAAAAGTGACTTGCCTAAAGTTTACAGCCTATAACAAAATGGACCCCAACTCAGTTCTACTGACTCTAGACTGTAAGCTCTTCCCATTCCCTGAGCCTGGAGGAGGGTGCACCTTCCAGAAAGAGGCACACTGAGAGTAAAGAACAACCTCCATGAGAAAGCCAGGTCTCGGTGACTTTCTGACCCAAGGATGAGCTGCTTGTGAAGTTGGGATGCCCTCTGCAACTGGGTCTGGCCTTCACTTTTTTTCTCCATGAAGGTAACTATTAATAGTTTTAAAGACTCTATGCTCTGATTGAAAGTGAGCCTCATTGTAAATGCTAGCTATGGTTTATCAGAAATGGTCCCCTTCATTAATTCAGCCAAGAAGTTCCTGAGAGAGGAAAGCAGAAGCAAGAAGTAAGGGGGGAAAGGAGGACAGAAACCCATTATCTGGGGCTAGGCAGGTAGGTTAATGGCAAGATTGCAAGCAAGGTGAAGAGTAAAGTTTATATTTAGGGTTATCTCTACAAAGAGATATCCCTACCATCTTCTCTTTGCCAAAAGTACCCCAACGGCCCTGCACCCACATTCTGCCCAGTGCAGCTAAAATGGAACCCCTCTCAGGTCTCCTTTCCTTGGCCAACACTACCTGCTGGGCTTTGAGAGCTCAAGATCCCATTGCTGCACAGTCCACCACTTCTTATAAAATCTACACAGTCCTTTCTTCCCTTCCCTCTTTCTAATGATCTAAGTCTTAAGTAGGTCTCATTGGTGACCTTTGCTACAGGTCTTCATGTTACTACTGAAGGCCCCTGACAACATATCGATTGCTCTAGAGCAGTGTCTGCAATAGTGGAAATGGGTCGGTCTTGAACCTAGTTCTGACTCCATGTTATTTCCTTTATACACATTTTTCGTTCCTTTTCAGAAATAGAAAATTTGGCTCTACATTTTACTGACTTACTCCCCTACAGATATTTGAACCACTGTTGTTGTTGTTATGTGCCATCGAGTCAGACCTGACTCATAGTTGAAGTAAAAGCAGAATATCTGATAAAATAAAATTACTCTAATAATGCATTTAGTTACTAAATGTTAAAATATTTATTAAATACTAATTATGAGCAAAACAAAGAATGAAATGACTGGTAATTTGCTGTTAAGAAAGAGCAGCAACAAAAATATATGAAAGAACTATAATGAAAGGGAGAAAATAATCCTTATTACAGGGGTGAAAAGAGAGCTATGGGAGTCGAGAAGATGGGAAGAGATGGCTTCTCTCTCAAGAACACAGTGATACTGTCATTTGAGCTGGGCATTGAATGATCAATTTGGCCATTGAAAGTTCAATTTGGCCATTGAAAGTTACGTGGAAGGTCATTCCAAATGTAGAATAGGTCTTGATATCATAAGAATTTGGATATGTAGAATATTTCAGAAGAGAATCTTAAACTCTAGAACACTAGAAGTCATGAAAAGGCAACCATTGTATCTTTCTACAAATAGGACACCAAGCATTTATAGCAAGAATTCATCTGCCTCTGGAAGAAGCTTTTTGAAAGCACAGAAACAGGTCCCCTAGAAGAGAGACTCTAGCCTAGAGAAGACTTCCTCTCTTCATGCAGCTTCTCACTTCTATGTACCATTTCCCAATTTTTCAGGAAGGAGAAGCTAGATGTCTTCATAATCCCCTCCTGCCATTAAAGTTCATTCCTATAGAAAAAGTTCTTATAGTGAAAAAATAGTATCTAAGCTGAGAAAGTGTGTGTGTATATGTGTGTGTGTGCAGAATTAAGTTTCAAACTGTATTTAGAAGCTAAATTCTGCTACACACATCAAAGACTACCAGGCCCCATTACAGAGGAAAGGAAAAGCCCTAATTCATATGCAAGAGGGTTTAGGAAAAATCTTTATGAAAGACTTCTCAGCAAAGTAGGGGAGCAAAAACTAAAACAAAACAACAACCAAAGAAGTCCTCAAATGACTGTGTATCATTGGTGTCTGTCCTGGTAGCTTCATTCCAATTCCCATTAGACTTCAGAGTTTTCCTAGCCTGGAGAAAGGAGGCATTATCAGCCAAAGTAGACTTCCTGATTTGTTCCACTGCCTTTTTTTTTTTTTTTTTTTAAGGCTATTTTTTTTTTTTTCCTGACAGTTACTTTTCAACATGACGGAAAGAAAGCTTTCCACTTTTCTATTTTCAAAGCTAACAACAAAACTCAACTAGATGTTCAAAAATATATTTAATCAATACAACATATGACTATATCATTTTCAGTTACTAGGTAGTACATGAAGGTGCCCTGGTGGTATAGTGATTAAGTCATTAGGCTGCTAATCAAAGATCAGCAGTTTGAACCCACCAGCCACTTCATGGAAGAAATGAATGTAGAATGAAGGTAGTCTTCTTCCATAAAGATTTACATCCTTGGACACCCTATGGGGCCATTCTACTCTGTCTTAGAGTGTTGCTATTAGTTGAAATTGACTTTGTAGCAGTAGGTTTGGTTTGATTTTGGTAGGTCGTATACGGGGATCACAGAGAAATACCTCCCTACCCCAACACAGAATGTGGAAATGAAGAAAATAAGATGGCTTTCTGGAGTTAAACTAGGTAATCAGTGCCTATAGGCACAGAGCAGAATTGTGGAATGAAAGGTCAGAATAGGAGCCTGGGGTGGTTAAGTTTGTGTGTCAGCTTGGCTGGGCCTGATTGAGTGGCTGGGCAGCTGAATGTAGTTATTCCCAGTGGTGACACTGGTAATTAACTCCATGGTGGACTCTATTGCAACAGCTGAGTAGTTGCTTTGGGAATGTAGTCTGCTTCCTATACATAAGAAACAACTTTGGAAATGGT
>NW_006921675.1:6133771-6181665 GCF_000298275.1 Orycteropus afer afer | reverse complement strand
TATGCAGGATCTCCTACATCCCTTCCAAGTGGATGGCAGTGGTAGCTGGGCACCATCTAGTTCTTCTGGTCTCATGGTTGTATAGGTTAGGACTGTGCCTTTTTACTTGTCAACCTTGGGCTTGTCAGTCTCAGCAGCCAGCAGCTGTCTGAGTGAGGAAAATATATTTAATCAATACACTATATCTAGCTTCAGTGGGCTGGGAGCAGGAGGCAGAGCTAAAACCCAAGGTAGAGGGGCTTTTACCCAGCCCTTAGAGCCTGGCACTCTGAACTCAGATTTAAAGCCTCTATACTGTGAGAGAATAAACTCCTGTTTGTTCAAGCCATCCCATTTGTGGTATATACATGTCAGAGCAGCACCAGGTAACCAAAACAGTGCCCCATAAAATAATGGATCTAGGCAATGATCACGAGTGCAGATCATTAGGTCAAAAGTTGACAGGAAAATAAATAATGGGAGGGCCAGGCTGCCAGCATTTGAACCCACTGATCAATTTGAGTACTATCAAAAGTAGTACAGACATTTCTGCCTCATGATGATACAACAGGAAGTACACAGCACCACCTATAGAGTATTTTTGCCTCAAATAATTAGGATCTCCTAATCTAATCAAGCATCAGGTATAACTATCAGTATACATGAAACAGGAAACATAGAAGAACAAGTTACACAACATGAGGAACCCATTCGCTAAAATCTAGAATGGGACGAGGGGAATTCTACTTCCAATTTCTCCACCAAATCAATGTCATAAATAAAGGGGCAGAGGAGGGGGATTGTTATTGAATAAAAAAAGGTGAGAGATACAACAACCAAATGCAATGTGTTGGCCCTATTTAGATCCTGATTTAAACTAACCAACCATAAAAGGAAATCTTTGAGATAATCAGGGACATTTGATTGTGGTCTGGGTATTAGATAATATTAACAAATTATTGTTAATTTTGTTAGGCATGGTGAAGGTGTCAGTTGTGGTTTCAAAATGCCTTTTTCAAGTTAAAGATGAAGGAATGTGTTCCAAAGATAACTTTAAAAATAATTTGTACATCAGAAGGATGAGAGGAGGAAGTTGGTCAGTCAAAAAATTATATATAAAGGATAGTCAGAGGGCAAGTGCTAATTCCAAACCCAACTAGGGAGCCAGGGGGTCCTTTGCAACTCCACCTGTGGAACAGGTAGATCTGGACTATGAAGGCAGATGCAGCAGGCTAACAAGGCCTGAACCACAAACATTTGAGTCCTTTAACTCCCCTGTTAAATCAATCCTATATTTACCAAGCAACTTTCCAATAAATGCAATATCTCATTTAACTTGCCTTGAAGAGAAAATGCGTTAGATAGGTATTGACTGTAAAATCAGTAATTTGGCGTTTTGTTTTATAGCTCAGTCTATCTCTGAGCTTTGGGACCAAAAACAGGGCCTGAATGTGATAAGCTCTGGGACACTGGGCCTATGAGGACAGTAGTAAAATCCTCACCTAGGCAGGACACCAAATAAAATCTTCACCCAGGCCAGGACACCAAATAAAAGTTACCTACCTGTAAGACTTCCTGACTTCAGCTAGCAGCCACCACCCCAAGAGTTGCCCTGACCTCAGGGTCCTCCATTTATTTCCTTGAGCACTTCTATAATCCCATATTATTCCCCATTATTTTCCTATATTATACTAAGTAATTGAGAGGCAACTGCGTTTCACAACTCTTAGGAAGACAAACTGGTAGTCTGTGGCTTTTTAAATTTAAACTTCACCAGAGGTTTTTAGAACTCTACAAGATCTCATGGGCAGAAGCTGAAGAAAATGCAATAATAAACACTATTAACTGAGTACTTTTGAAGTAGTCATTACATACATTTCATTCAACCCTTACAAAACCCTGTTAGGACCATTCAATTTTAAAATATTTCTTTATTTGTCTGTTTTACAAAGGGAGTGCTGGTAGTGTAGTGCCTAAGGCACTTGACTGCTAATTAGAAGGCTGACAGTTCAAACCCACCAGCCACTCCTCAGAAGGAAGGATGGGGAATCTACTTCTGTAGTGATACTGCCTTGGAAACCCAAGGAGGGGTCATTATGAGTCGGGTCTGACTTGATGGCACATAACAACAACAACAACAACATTATTTTACAAAGGTGTCAAACAAGGTATAGTGGGGTCGAATAACTTGGTTGGAGTCATGCAGCAAGATGCAGCAAGAATTTAAACCTGGACAGTCCAGTTAGAGGGTCTGATTCTCAGTAACAGCAAAGTATCTTGCTAAGACTCACAGCAAATGAGGAGCAGAGCTGGGGAGAACCACTCCTCATTTTTTACTATGAATCTCTTGCCTGCCTAGAAGATGTGGAAGCCAACGGAACCCTTGAGACATTATAATCTCCCAAAACCAGGCCACTGGAGCCAGTTCCATTAGCTCAGAAAAAGATGACTAAACACCCGAGTTATGTGAGTCCATCCCAATGATCATCTGGTGGCATAGGGCCTGTATAGTAACTGAATCCAAAAGTTCAAAAATAACCCCTAAAATCAAAACAGAGCTGTCTGATTACAGGACAAAGAAAAGAGTATGGCACGTAAAAATTCTTTGCCATTCCCTTTCCAAGTTGAAACAAAAATCTCACAAAGTTAATGTCAGACATTTCCTTTGTCCCCGAAAAGAGAGAATGCGGTGAGAATGGCAACATCCACTGTTTCCCAGTGTTCTAACAAAATCATCTTTATTTTTTTTCAAAGCTTCCATTTATCGAGGAGTTATTACGTGTGGCCAACAGGGCTAAGTGCTTTACCAGCATCATCACCACCACTGTCCTCACAATCTTTTGTTGTTAAGGTGCTGTCGAGCTGGTTCCGACCCACAGCGACCCTACAAGACCAGAACAGAACACTGCCTGGTCATATACCAGCCATGCTTGGGCCACTGCGTCCATCCATCTCGTTGAGGGCCTTCCCCTTTCTCACTGATGCTCTACTTTACCAAGCATGATAACCTTCTCCAGGGAATGGTTCCTTCTGACAACACCACCAAAGTAAGTGAGACAAAGTCTGCCCATTCTCACTTCTAGGGAGCATTCTGGCTGTACTTCTTCCAGGATAGATTTGTTGGTTCTTCTAGCAGTCCACGGCACAGTCAATATTCTTCACCAACACCACAATTCAAAAGCATCAACTCTTCTGTGGTCTTCCTTATTCATTGTCCAGCTTTCACATGCCTATGAGGTTACTGAAAATGCTATGGCTTGGGTCAGGCACACTCCAGTCTTCAGAGTGACATCTTTCTCTTAAACACTTTGAAGATGTCTTTTCCATCAGATTTGCACAGCGCAATACAGTGTTTGATTTCCTGACCGCTGCTTCCATGAGTGTTACATTTCAATCCAAGTAAAATGAAATCCTTGACAACTTCAGTCTTTTCTCCATTTATCACTGATGTTGCTTATTGGCCCAGTTGTGAGAATTTTTGTTTTCTTTATGTTGAGGTGTAATCCATACTGAATGCTGTAGTATGATCCTCATCAATAAGTGCTTCAAGTCTTCACTTTCAGCAAGCAAGGTTGTGTCATCTGCATACTGCAAACTGTTAATGAATCTTCTTCCAATGTGATGCCATGTTCTTCTTTATATAGTCCAGGTTCTCAGACTATCTGCTTGGCATACAGACTGAATAAATATGGTGAAAGGATACAACCCTGACATACACCTTTCTTGATTTTAAACCACACACCCCTTGTTCTGTTCGAATGACTGCCTCTTGGTCCATGTGCAGGTTCCTCATGAGCATAATTACGTGTTGTGGAATTCTTATTCTTTGCAATTTTATCCAAAATTTGTTATGATCCACACAGTTGAATGCCTTTGCATAGTCAATAAAACAAAGGTAAACATATTTCTGGTATTCTTTGCTTTCAGCCAAGATCTATCTGACATCAGCAATGATATCCCTCACTCCATGTCCTCTTTTAAATCCAAATGGAATGTCTGGCAGTTCCCTATCAATATACTGCTGCACCTGTTACCTTCAGCAAAATTCTACTTGTGTGTGATATTAGTAATATTATTTGATAATTTCCACAGTGTCTTGGATCACCTTTCTTTGGAATGGGCAACAGTAAGGATCTCTTCCAGTTGGTTGGTCAGGTAGGTGTCTTCCAAATTTCATGGCATAAATGAGTGAGCATCTCCAGTGTTTCAACTGTTTACTGAAACATCTCAGTGGGTGTTCTGTCAATTCCTGGAAACTTTTCACTAATTTCTTCAGTGCAGCTTGGACTTCCTCCTTCAATACCATCAGTTCTTGACCATATGCTACTTCCTGAATGGCTGAATGTCTATCAGTTCTTTTTGATACAGGACTCTGCGCATTCCTTCCATCTTTTTTTGTTGGTTCCTGCATCATTCAATATTTTGATCACAGAATCCTTCAATATTGCAATTGAGTTTTGAATTTTTTGTTCAGTTCTTTCAGCTTCTAAAATGCCGAGTGTGTTCTTCTCTTTTTGATTTTCTTACTCCAGGTCTTTGAACATTTCATTATAATACTTTACTTTGTCTTCTTAAACTGCCCTTTGAAATCTTTTGTTCAGCTGTTTTACTTCATCAATTCTTCCATTCACTTTAGCTACTCTCCATTCAAGAGCAAGTTTCAGAGTCTTTCCCAACATCCATTTTCTTTCTTCCTTTCCTGTCTTTTTAATGACCTTTTGCTTTCTTTATGTATGATGTCTTTGATGTCATCCCACAATTCTTCTGTTCTTCAGTGACTGTGTTCAATGCACCAAATCTATTCTTCAGATGATCTCTTAATTCAAGTGGGAGATATTCAAGGTCATATTTTGGCTCTTGTGGACTTGTTTTAATTTTCTTCAGCTTCAACTTCAACTTGCATATGAGCCATTTGTGGTCTGTTCCATAATCAGCCCCTGGCCTTATTCTGACTGATGGTATCAAGCTCTGCATTGTATCTTTCTACAGTTGTAGTCGGTTTGATTCCTCTGTATTACATCTGGTGAGGTCCATGTGTACAGTTTCTGTTTATTTTATTGAAAAGCATTTGCAATAAATAAATCGCAGGTCTTGCAAAATTCTATCATGTGATCTCCAGCATCATTTCTATCACCAAGGCCATATTTTCCAACTACCAATGTTTCTTCTTTGTTTCCAACTTTTGTTTTCCAATCACCAGCAATTATCAATACATCTTGATTGCATGGTTGGTCAATTCCAGATTGAAGAAGTTGAATAGTCCTCAAAATGGCTCAGGATAATTGCTGTTTTGCTATGAGCTGGCCACTTTCCTAAGCACTTCACATAAATTACCTCCTTTGCTCTTAACCACTGTCTTATTAAGGCAAGCCATTGAATTATATCCATTTTAAAGTGAAGAAATATAACTTAAAGATATTATTCTGGTTATCTAGTACTGCTCTGACAAGAATGTACCACAAATGGGATGACTTAAACAAACAGGAGTTTATTCTCTTACAGTTTGGAGACTTTAAGTCCAAGTTCAAAGTACTAGGCTCTAGGGGCTGGGTGAAAGGCCCTCAAACTTGGGCTTCAGCTCTGCCTCCTGCTCCCAGCCCACTGAAGCTAGAGGCTTTTCTTCACTCAGACAGCTGCTGAGACTGACAAGCCCAAGGCTGACAAAAAGGCACAGTCCTGATGTTACCAAACCACAGGGCAGGCCATCCACTCAAGTCCATTGATAGTCCCAGGTTGGCAGAGTATGGAAGGCTGCTGAACAATGACATGGCTACATGCAGGTTTCAAGCATGCCATAAACTAGAGACCATTCCCAAAGCTGTTTCTTATATACAAGAAGCAGACCACATTCCCAAAGCAGGTACTTGGCTACGCCAATAGATTCCACCATGGAAGTAATTACCAGTCTCACCATGGGGAATAACTACATCCAGCTGCCCACTCAACCAGGCTAGCCAAGTTGACACACAAATGTAACTACCACAGAAATTATTAAAATTGCACAAGACAAATTGCAGAGCCAGAACTTGAAGCTAAAATCCAGAGTTCAGATCTACTGGAACATAATGCACTGCCTCTTAATCACCATGCTATATTGCCCCTTAGGAGCTCTGGTAGCATAGTAGCTAAGGCACTTGACTGCTAACCAGAAGGCTGGCGGTTCAAACCCACCAGCCACTCCTCGGAAGGGAGGTTGGGCATTCCTACTTCCATAGTGATACTGCCTCGGAAACCCAAGGAGGGGTCGCTATGAGTCGGGGCCGACTAGATGGCAAACAACAACAACAACAACAACATATTGCCCCTTTGTTTATCTCTTGATCTTGACAACACACCTACAAGTCTAGTGTTATAATCTGCCTTTTACAGATGAGAAAACTGAGGTTGAGAAAGGTTAAATAACTTTCTGAAGATATACAGCTTATAAATGGGAAGGCTGGGATTCAAATAACTTGAATCCAAACCTAAGTTCTTCATCATTATACTATATTACCTCTCCTTTCATGGGGATGGCAGTCAGTCCAAGGAATATTTATCAAAGGAGCTCTGGTGGCACAGTGATTAAAGCATTCTTCTGCTAACCAAAAGGTCAGTAGTTCAAACCTGCCAGCTGCTCCATGGGAGAAAGATGAGGCAGTCTGTCTCTGTAAAGATTTACTGCCTTGGAAACCCTATGAGGCAGTTCTACTCTGCACATTGTAGGGTCACTATGAGTTGGAATTGACTCAATGGCAATGGGTTTTTCTGTTTTTTGTTTGGTTTTACTATGTACCAGCTTCTAGGCACTGAGGATACTATATGAATAAAATAGATAGAAATCCTTGCCATTGTGGTGTTTAGATTCTAGCAGATAATAAATACAATAAATGAGTAAATAATATAGTATGTTAGAAAGTGGTAATTGCTATGGGGAAAAATAAACTAGTATATGGGAAATTAGGTGTAAGAGATGGGAGAAGGTTACAGTTTAATCAGAGTGGGCAAGACAGGCTTCATGAAAAAGGAAAAATATGAGCACAGATTTGTAAGAGCTGAGGGCATCAGACATGTAGATATCCAGTCAGTCCTGTATCTCTTCACCAGAAATCTTTAAAGAGAAATCTTCTAATCCTTTCAACATCTTATCTCATGTGGAAATACCCAGGAAGCAGAACAATGAAAAAGTGAAGGGCCTTAGCTTTGTGCCTCTCTTTTACAAAAAAAAAAAAAAATAATAAAGTACAGTACAAGGTAACATGCACCTAGCTCATCTACCATTACTGATGGGAGGGGTAAGACTGGGTGGATGTGACTAGGCAAGGGGGAAAAAAAAAGAGCTAAATATTTTACCTATCAAGAATTAGCTCCCAATGTGAGTGGACTTTCCTAGGCAATCTGGGTGATGTCTCTGTCAAGCTCTCAGTCTACAGATGTTAGAGTTATAAAACTATTCCCATAAAACTACTCTGCATAACAGCCAAAGACTGGCTGAACTTCTGTGACCCAAAAGTGATATCTCCAGAAAAGCCAGTAAGGCAAGCTACATTACACTTTCCATGAACACACAACATGGAGACCATCCTGCAGGAAGATCTTGTTACATTGCAAGGGTCATTAAGGAGTTCATCCTATGACTGTGGGAAATTACACAGACAATCTCTTAATCCAAATAAATATAGTTCCTCTATTCAGAAAGATCCTAAGAACTCATCCTTCTATTGCAGAGTTTCTACAAAGGAAGAGTTAAAGCGATGCACTGAATCTTGTTGCTTGGCTCCATATATGAATGGCCCTGGTTGAACCATTTTCTTCTAATGATCAAGCACATCACACTGGCCATACGGAGGGTATATCAATATATATTCTGTAAGTTTTCTGCTGTATTGAGCTACACTATCAGTCATGTCAGGAGCTCTGGTAGCCTAGTGCCTAAGGCACTTGACTGCTAACCAGAAGGCTGGTAGTGCAAACCCACCAGCCACTCCTTGGAAGGAGGGTTGGGCAATCTACTTCCATAGTGATACCACCTCAGAAACCCAAGGAGGGGTCACTATGAGTCAGGTCCGACTCAATGACACATAACAACAACAACAACATCAGGCATGTCACAAGGTAAAGGAACTGGAGAAGCCAAAGTGCCTAGTTGGGTAACAGCACTAAGGTTGGGAAGTTATTACCAATCTTAATATTAGAAAAGTGTCACACAATTATTTGAGATTAATGTATTGATTTATTTGCTGATCCCTGACAAGAGAAGGTGTTTCTCTAATGGCTATTTCCAATTGGCAGCTGTGCATGACCTGAAATTTCAGATGAAGTGAGCAGGTAAACTCAGGGCCCTGATCTGAGGTCTGTGCTCCATCACTATATCACACTGCTTTCATATGTTGAAGATTTTACAAAATTAAATTTTGAAAAGAAAAGAAGTTAGGAAAGCCAAGAGAGAAATGTAAGTTCAGATTTGGCACCGAGTACATATATGTGTACGGAGCACTCACTATGTGACAGGAACTGTTTTAGGCTCTGGGGTGAGAACACAGAGCAAGACAAGAGAGGCTTCTGACCATGTGGAATGAGTGCACACACTATTTGGAGTCTGACAGTAAACAAGGAAAACAAGAAATAAGCAAAAAATTTCAGGTATGATAAAGGATGTGATACAGGCTAGTGATAGGACAGTCAAGGAGGCCTGTCTGAGAGAGGATGTTTGGGCAAAGATCTGAAGGACAGCTCAGGTGTGGCACAGCATTCAAGGCAGAGAGTTCTGAGCAGAAAGGATGAATGTATAGGTCCAAAGTCAGAAGCAAGACTGGGGTACCCTAGGAACCCAAAGAAATGCCACCATGACAGGAAGTTAGTGAGTGGGACGGGTGAGAGAAGTGGGCAGGGCTGGGCCAGACAATACCTGAAGACCAGCACAAAGGCTTCGGATTTAGTTAGAAGGGTAATGGGAGACTACTGGAGGGTTGGAAGCAGGAGACTGACATGATCTGGTTTATGTTTTAAAAATGTGCTGATTCTGAGGAATTAAAATACCAACATTGAACACTCACCCTCCCCTCCTTAAAGGTACCGAGTTTGTGTCCTATGTAACCCATTCAAAATATGCATACGTGCTCAATTCTTCTCGGCTGAAAAAACAAAACAAAACAAGTCTACTAACACTCTTCTTCAGGTTGCCAAGAGCTGAGGGATGTGGCAAGGCCATAACACTTGGTCCCGAGGATGCAGCAGTCAGCAGGAGACAGGCCTGCTAAGGGTCTAGCCCAGAGCTAGCAGAGTATTCTCACAGTCCCATCTCCTTAGAGCAGCCAGAGAAGGTATTTGATCACACTCTGGCTGCTACAGCTGGATCTTAATAGAAGCAACAGGACTGAAGCACAGTATGTGTAGTCGGAAACATTTTCAAATAGAATTCCAGTTCATCCAAGGCAGGATGTGGTCTCTATCATTCAGCAAGTACCACACCTCTACCAAATGTAGCATAGGAACAGAGAAAGATGAAAAAGTGAACAGTGGGTTAATTAAAGATACAATTTACCTTCACGATTCAAAAGACAAATGAGATGATGGGACAGAAGAAGGGAACAGCCCTCGCAGTACACAGAGCTTTCCTACATGTATGTAGATGTTGAGAGGGAGCTAGGACCTAGCAGTCCTGGTCTCTTAGTGCTGCTGGAACAGAAACACCACAAATTGGTAATTTTTAAAAACAGAAATGTATTGTCTCACAATTTAGGAGCTAGAAGTCTGAACTCAGGGCACTGACTTAGAGGAAGGCTGTCACCGCTGGGAGAAGCCCTCTTTTACTTTCTGTGAACTTGGCACTCCTTTCTGCTTTGGTGATCTCCACTGGCCTGCTTCTCCCGTTTGCTTACATCTCTGTACCTAATCTGCTCTTTTCATAGCTCAAAAGTGAGTAGGTTTAAGGCACAGCCTATACTGATGTGCACCCCCTCCATTAACAGAACAAAGAAAACCCTATTCTCAGATGGGATTAGATACATACATATAGGGGTTAGGATTCCAACACATGTTACTGGGAGGCACAATTCAATCCCATAACATTAGGTCCTTTGAGTCCTGGTTCACGTCTGTCTCAAGTGAAAGAACCTACCAACTCCATGGTTTATGATTCTAATTGTAATGAGATGTGTTCAGAAATTCTGCCAGGAATCTGGAATTCCTGCTATTACCCCCAAGAAGCCAAAGGTCATCCATAAACAGCCACTTGGCTGAATCTACTTCAGCAAATTCAGTCTCTTCCAGCCCACCAACAGTTTCGCTTCCCTATGGGGAAGCTGCAAAATGTACATGGGAGGAAGTGAGAGTGACTGGCTGGGGATCATTTGTCTTTTTAAAAATGTGCTCTCTACAAAATGGTCTATAAACACAGAGGCAAGCGGCAGCCGTGCAGTGTGTGTGTGGGGGTGCTCGCATGTACATATTCATGCATTCTAACCCTCACCAAAAAAAAAAAAAAAAAGCAAGAACTGATTATGTCAGGTATGTCCACAGAGTGTCCAAAGTGGTATCTCCCACAGAACGCAGATAGAATTGGCCTGGTTTTCCTGGCTAGAAGGAAATGCAATTATTTTTTTGCTGCTCAAGAAAAAATGTTAGAACTCTATCAGAGGCTTTATGCTCCTCTCCACTCAATGTCCAATAAAAATAGCATATCTATCACTTGTTTAGAACAATAGCAACTTATAACAGCAGCTAATATACACTAAGTGGCAGTCTCTAGCACATAAGTTAACATCTGAAAAGTTCAGTTTTACATTGGTAAAATGGGATCAGTAAACTGGCATGCCTCAGAATTAGGGAGATGGATAAAGTATCATGAAAACAGCAGTCACTGCAAACATTTTGTATTATGTTCCTTCTCAAAGTGATACGATTAAGCTGATGTTCAGATAAACCAAACCAAACCCACAGCCATCAAGTTGATTCCAACTCCTAGAGACCCTCTCAGACATAGTAGAACTGCCCCCATAGGGTGTCCAAGGCTGTAAATCTTTACAGAAGCAGACTGCCTCAACATTCTCCTGTGGAGCAGCTGGTGGGTTCAAACTGTCGACATTTTGGATAGCAGGCGAATGCAGATACATCAGTCAAATAGATCATAATCCTCTATTGTCAGCTGGAGAGCCACAAGACTAAACTATGGGTCTCTGAGACAAATATTTCAAAGATCCTTTCCTTGACAGACTGTGGGGAAGACTCTCCTTCAGGGATCTGGGTAGGCATTATGGGAGTTCTGGAATAAACCCCCTGTAAAATGGCTCATATCAAGAAGTGCCATTCTTTTAATTAACATTAATACTTGCCAAATAGTTTGCTACTACTACTAAACATTTAATTCTTATCTATTATCTCATTGGAGTTTGCACAGCAACTGCGCTGGTTCCCTAGTGCCACTCTGACAGGAATATACCACAAATGGCATGGCCTCAACAAACAGGAGTTTATTCTTACAATTTGGAGGCTTTAAGTCCAAGTTCAAAGTGCCAAGCTCTAGGGGCTGGGTGAAAGCCCCTCAACCTTGGGGTCCAGCTCTGCTTCCTGCTCCTGGCCCACTGGAGCTAGAGGCGTTTCTTCACTCAGACAGCTGCTGGCTGCTGAGGGTGAGAAGACCAAGGTTGACGAGTAAACAGGCACAATCCCGATGTTACCAAACCACACAGCAGGCCATTACTTTAAGTCCATTGTTAGTTCCAAGGTCAGCAGAGCATAGCAGGCTGCTGAACAATGACCCGGCTACTTGCAGGGTCCAAGCAGGCCATAAACTAGAGACCATACCCAAAGCTCCTGCCTATATACGGGAAGCAGACCACATACCCAAAGGCTGCTCCTCAGCTGCTCACCATGGAGTTGATTACCAGTCTCATCATGGGGAATACTACATCCAGCTGTCCAGCCAAGTAGACGCACAACATAACCACCACAGCAGCTTTCTGAGGTGGAGAGAAAAGCTATTATCTTCATCACTAGCTATAAGAAAATTGAAGCTCCTAGGAAGTTACCACAACTGCCTTTTTGAGGTAAAATTCTAATCCCAAATTTTCATGATGTCCACCTATCATCATATCTATTAACCAGCAAAACATAAATTAAAATCATATTTTTAAATTAAACTTTAGCAAAATAGTGTCAGAAAGCAAGACAGTACTTGCCTGGGGTCAGTGGTAGTTCCCAGGAAGGGTTACAAAGGTGAAAAGGTAGGGAGTTACAAAAGTGGTAGGGGATTAAAAAGGAGTATGAGGGAACTTTATGGAGTGATGGAAATATGGTTAGTAAGTACACACATCTGTCAAAACATCAATTATACACTTTATTGCATGTACATTAAATTGAAAGTATTTTGATGTTAAGGTAATCTCTCAAGTTTGTTTCTCATAAGCAAAATAAATTATTGATCTTTATTATTCCCCTTCTACTGCCTTTGTCTCTGTCTTGGATGACGCATAGCCTGAACGCTCCTTAGAAGCAAGGGTGGTGACGTCACCTCTTCTATTTTGGTCATGTTGTCAGGAGGGATCAGTCCCTGGAGAAGGATATCATGCTTGGAAAAGTAGACGGTCCGTGAAAAAGGGGAAGACTGTGTCAGGATAGACTGACACAGTGGCTCCAACAATGGGATCAAGCAGCAGCGACTGTGAGGTTGTGAAGAACCGGGCAGTGATTTATTCTGTTGTATGTAAGGTTCCTATGAGTCGGAATGGACTCGACTGCACTTAACAGTAACAACAACAACTGCTGTTTTCTAGAAGACTAATTCTTTCATTTGAATCTTCCAATAGTAAACACGTTCTCTTTGTCACCATTTTCTTTGATGTTAAATTCAATGACATTACGTTTCTAGGCTTGCAGAGGGGAATTTTTTCATATAATACCATATGTGCTTGCCTTACTCTGGTTGCCTAAATTGAGGTATGTTTTTAATATCAGTGGCTGTCACAGTGTTCCTATTATTAGGGTGACTCTGGAGATCTGAATCAGCTGGATTGTTCACATTCAGGGCTTAAAATCAAAGAGCAAAAGTTTCCCAAGAACAAAAAAAGTTATGTCTTTTTTGACATTAAAAGCACAGTACTCTTCCCCTTTTCGAGTTGCCTTTCACCCAGCAAAGGAACATCGGGCCACGGGAGGCAATGTATTGAAGTAGACTCAGAAGTCAACTTTTCAGGGTAAAGAGCTCCTAGTGAGAACTCCAGTTTTTGGTCTCCTACTTTAGAACTGATTCAGAATACTGATTCTGTTTTCCCAGAAGAGGGGAATGTACACCTGCATTATCCCATTTATTTCACATCCAACCTTGTACATCCAACCATATAGCATATATATATGTACTATATGCTATTTTAGAAGTACAGTTTGGAGAAATAAAGGTCTCCAGAGTCCATATTCCTTGTTCTTTCCCCTACACTGTACAGCTTCCATACACATACTTTCAGTTTGGGATGAGTACTATCCAGGCATAGCCGATGACAAGAAGTGGTAAAGAAGGAGATTAGGGCACAGTGGTAACCCCGCTCTTTTCCTGCCATCCACTATTCTTAGATCCTGAAAGCTTCTGATAGCTGGTTCAGCAGTCTACAATCCCCCAAAACTAGTTTCCACTAACTTTTTCCCTGATTGCACTAATCCCTGCTTCCTGTCCCTGATAACTATCTCAAGTCTCCATAAAAGTAGTAGTAACCCAGTACTCTTCCATAAACTGGGGGGGGTGGGGCGGGAATAACACCTCACTGCCATGGAGTCGGTTCTGACTCATAGTGACCCCTCCTTGGGTTTCCAAGGCGGTATCTCTATGGAAGTAGATTGCTCAGTCTTCCTTCTGAGGGGTGGCTGGTGAGTTTGAAACTCCAGCCTTCTGGTTAGCAGTCAAATGCCTTAGGCACTACGCCACCAGAACTCCCATAGTCTTCCCTACTCTCTAAAAATCTAAATACCCTGTGAGATGCCTCAGTTCTTCTGGTCTTCTCCACAAATTGCTATGGTTTTCTTTTCATATAATACCATGTGTATTTCTGAAAATAAACAATGTCCAATACAAATGGCATATAGATGACTTGTTTAAAACAATAGCAACTTCAAAGTATCTCTTACTGGCTTATCCAGAATTTCCTCACAAACTCCTGACAATCCAAAATCTACTCAGAAAACTTTCACTTCTTTTCTGCTCTATTAAATCTATTACCAAGCTTAGAAACTTTTGATATTATGTCAAGAGCTTGGCTCCATCTCTGCATGTAAGTCATCTCTTGTCACAGAATTCCTAGAAAACTAGGAACTTTTCAGGCATTTAGATTTCTTTTAAGGTGGTCCCAAAAGAGCTAGGCTTGTTGACCAATGACAACCCTTGATTAGCAAGGTGCATCAAAATGGGCAAACCCGTACATAGACTAGGAGGCTGTAGTTTGAACAGACCAAGGTTTAACAGACCATACTGCATGGTTTAAAATCAGGTTGGGAGTGCATCAGGGCTGTATCCCTTCACCGTATTTATTCAATCTGTATGCTGAGTATATAACCCAAGAAGCTGGACTGTGTGAAGAAGAATGTGGCATCAGGATTGGAGGAAAGCTCATTAACAACTTGAGATATGCAAATGACACAACTTTGCTTGCTGAAAGTGAGGATGACTTGAAGCACTTATTGATGAAGATTAAAGACTACAGTCTGCAGTAGGAATTGCACCTCAATATAAAGAAAACAAAAATCCTCACAACTGGATCAATAAGCAACATCACAATAAATGGAGAAAAGATTGAAGTTGTCAAAGATTGTTCATATTACTTGGTTCCACAACTAATACCAACGGAAGCAGCAGTCAAGACATCAGACGACGTATTGCATGGGGCAGGTCTGCTGCAAAAGACCTCTTTCAAGTGCTGAAGAGCAAAGATGTCTCCTTGAAGACTAAGGGGAGCCTAACCCAAGCCATGGTATTTTCAATCACCTCATATATGTGTGAGAGCTGGACAATGAATAAGGAAGACCAGAGAAGAGTTGATGCTTTTGAGTTGTGGTGGTGGCGAAGAATACCGGAAGTACTGTGGACTACTAAAAGAACTAACAAATCTGTCCTGGAAGAAGTGCAGCCAGAATGCTCCTTGGAAGAGAGAATGGCTAGACTTTGTCTCACCTACTTTGGTCATGTTATCAGAAGGGACCATGTGATAGTTGGAGCTGTGTGCCAACTTGGCTGGACCACAATTCTATGTGGTTTAAGCAATCATGGTATGGGTTATTCCCATGATGGGATCAGATGTATATGTTTTGAGCAGCCAATCCATTGAAAGGGAGTTTCCCTAGAGGTGTGGCCTGCTTCCAGTATATTTATGGTCATCCTGGGAAAAGAGACACTCTTCTGTGGATTGGGATTGTGTTGTGCTGCCTACAACTGTCTGTGAGCAAATAATCCACCATTCAGCCTGGTGATCCTGGATTCGTCATTCTTCAGAGTCAACAGCTGGTATACTGCCTGCCAACTTTGACCTCTTCAGCCCCTGCAGCTCCGCAAGTTGGGAAAAGCCTCCAGCTTGATGTTTGATCCAAGAATTTGGGATTTGCCAGCTTCTATAAGTGTGTGAGCCATTTTCTTAAGACAAATTTCTCTTTCTCAATATGTCTTATAAGCTTTACTGGTTTTGCTTTTCTAGAGAATGCAGCCTAACACCAACCATTCCCTGGAGAAGGACATCATGCTTAGTTAAGTGGAGGGTCAATGATAAAGGAGAAGGCCCTCAACAAGACTGATTGACACAGTGGCTGCAATGATGGGATCAGGTATAGTAAGGATCATGGGGCTGGCACAGGACCAGACAGTGTTTCATTCTGTTGTACATGGGATTGCTATGAGTTGGAGATGACTCGAAGGCACCTAACAATAACAACAAGTCCTACTGATTTAGAAACCATAGTCCTCACTGGTTTCAATAAACGCAATTCTTACCCCTATCCTAAGCAGTAATGCCCTGGTCCCTAGAGCTCCATCTGTTGTTCCAAATGAATCCTGATGAAGTGGCAAGGAATGGCTACATTTGCAGAACCGTCTCCAGGTTTGGCAAAGCAGGGCAACTACCCACCCTGAGTTTTGGGAGTGTCGGCTATTCCCAGAAGAAGAGAAAGACAAGGCAGTTAGAAGATAAGCACCAAAAAGGTGAAAGTACATATAAAATACATTTGCTGCTGACTTTTCTTTAAATACTGCTTTTTGGCATTCCTTTTATATACTACTATACATTTTTGGTGGTTTTTTTGTATTCTGGTTTCAGATGATCAAGGTTGCCATTAGTGTTCATTTAAATCAGATTTTTTTCCACAAGAAAATATCAGATGAGGGGGAAGGGCTAGGCCCATTATGAAAGAAGGTAGGCCTTACAACTTTCCTCATCCATGAGACTTTGCAGATTTGACTCAGGTTTCCGAATTGAAAGCTGAAATTACTCTTTTTGCTTACAGCAAAGTGTACTTTTGTGTGCTCAAACAAAACTACTGTTGGGGAAAAAAGAAAAAAAGCACTATGAAATATATTAATCTTTGCTGTATATGTAACCAATGTTATTTCCATAAGTCTAAAAACATAACATTAGAATTAAGTATTAATAATGAATGTTGTTATGAAATAAGATGTAATTTAAGTTCAAAAACCTTGTTTAGATTTTTGTTGAATATATGTTGTCAACATCACTGGGGTTGTCTGTCCTGTGAACCCTCATCCCTTCTACATGGCTTTGTTCTTGTTGTTATGTGCCATCAAGTCAGCTCCAACTCATAGTGACCCCGCCTTGAGTTTCCCAGGTGGTATCACTACAGAAGTGGATTGCTCAATCTTCCTTCTGTGGAGTGGCTGGTGGGTTTGAACCGCCAACCTTCTGGTTAGCAGTGAAATGCCTTAGGCACTATGCTACCAGAGCTCCCTCTATGTGGCTACTTGACATTTTTGCTTCCTTTTCACTCTTTAGGTCTCTGGTTTCCATGAAAAAAGAAATTCTTCTTTTTGCTTAGGTTGGTTTGATTTGGGTTTTTGGCACTTGTAACAAAGAATTTTGACTAAAAGTTGTGCTATGCGCTAGGATTTTCTGGGTTCAAGCTCTCTTACTAAGGCAGTTTGTTTTAGAGGCAATTTGTAAAAAGTTGCAGGAACGTGCTTCAGGTTTCCTGTTATCTTCAACAATGACAACACACCAGTGAAGTAGGAACCCCTTCTTTGATGCAGATGAGAAAACTGAGACTCTAAGAGTTACTCAAAAGCTCAACATTCCTAAGATTAGTGGGGAGGATTCTGACCCAGGTCGGTGACACTCAGAATTGTATTAAGCTCCTACTGGAGTTGGGTGAGGGAGCAGAGGGGAAAGCCACAGCAGGGGTCCATCGATATAAATGCCAATTTTATTAGGTAAAAAGCTTAAATGGTGTATGGGATCAATTGCCTACTTTCTTTACAATCAAAGGAGAAAGTTTTCCCCACATCTGATTGAACAGATGAGGGACTATGGGGTGGGTGGGAAGAGGGTAAGGAAGTGGTGCTCCTGGGCACGTTGTCATAGGGGTTGCGAGGTTCACAGGATGAGTACTGTTTGACCTTTATCCTCCTGAGAGTCCCCTCCTAACCTCCACCAGCACCTAAGGTTCCCCACATGATACTGCCCCAGCCAGAACAATAAAACGGAGAACTTGCTCCCAAAACCTTGGACTCTGAATTAGTGTCCCCTGCACTGCTTGCTGTTCTCTGCTCTCCCTCACTCTACAGCATCACAAATACACAAGCACGCACACATGCAGCAATTTGTATGGAACAACTGCACAAGGAAGTGTTGCTACAAGGGGAGGGGAATTCTAGGGAAGAGGGACCGCTATCCACCCAGTAGGGGTTACTCCTATCCACAAATGCTCTCCTGATCTGGCTAGGATCACTGTGAGCCCTGGGTCAGCTACAGGAAACAGCTGCACCCGAGCTACCCACCAGCCCAGCCCACACCCCAGCCTCATCTTTGGAGTCCCAGGTCCTTATTCGATATCCTCTGCCTCAGATTCCCTTGCTCCCCTTTTTTATTCAAATCTGACCAGTCCCTTCTGCCTGACTCTTCTCATGACAGTACATTCCCAACCCTATACTTGTGCTTACAGGTTTAAAGGTGAGGGGTGAATATGAGTCTTAGTTCTGCCCATCCTTTTACTTTGGAAAAAGCAGGGATTTGTAAATATCTAATACAGAGGGGTTGCCTTTTACATTGGGCTTGCATTCTCTAGTTGGTGTGAAAGGCACAATTTACATAGTCAAAATTACCCTGGAAAATCCCTTAAATCACCCAGTACAAAATATACATGGTTTTGTAGTTGTAACGCCACACAGTAATATGTGTATATAGTAATATGTATAGCATATAATTAAAAGCCTAAGTGCAAAATTCAGTTCTGCAGCGTTTTTAATTATATACAAGAAAGAGAGAGTGCACATTTGAACTTGAATAAATTAGACGGGATGCTGATGCTACTCTTCTGTATCTTTCACCCCAACTCCCACAGGCTTTTCGCCCACTTCTAAATAGGCTTAAGGGCTCCATTTACATGAAAAGACAGACAGCTCCAGGAACCTTTGAGGCCTTCTCTTAAGATACACAATCAGAACAAAAGGAAAAGGGAGAGCATTCTTTCACACAGATCTCTTTTCCTGTTTTTGCCTTGTGGCAGGAACAAAAGAAGGTTTCTGAAAGAGAAAGCTGGTGGAAAATGCAGGCACTAACTTCTACAGCAGGCCCTGAGATATGTTCACTTTCAGTAGGTTTCCTTAAGCTGCAACCTCCACAGCACACAGCCTTGAGGAGCCCCAAGGGTCTTTATGACCAATTGGCCTAAGGTTTCTGAAGGATGTATCAGCCTTAAGAAAGAATCAATTCTAAGAAACCATGCAGAATGAATTAGAAATGAGCATGGCTGTTGACGTCTAGGGTAAAACAGAGGTTAGAACAGCCATTTCAGGACTGATAAACAATTTTTGCAAAGGTGTTTATTGCTTTTTAGGAATTATTCCCTAAGCATTTCTTTAAATATGTTGTTGTGGTTATGTGCTGTCGAGTCGGACCCGACTCATAGCGACCCCTCCTTGGGTTTCCAAGGCAGTATCACTACGTAAGTAGATTGCCCATCTTCCTTCCAAGGAGTGTAGTATCAGGTAATTGCTTATGTTCTCTGTTGACTATCCTTGTATATGTGAGAAAATGAATTTATATCACCCCATTGCACAACCATACACACAAACGTACAATATGTCAGCCACAATGGGCTTCTTCCCTTTCTGGAATACTCCAGTGTTGCTCTTACCCCAGGGTCTTTGAACTAGCTATTTCCTTCTGTCTTGAGTATGGTTCCCTCAGCTCTTCTCATGACTGGCTCCTTTTCGTCATTTAAGTCTCAGCTCAAGTCATCTGCTAAGAAAGAGCTTCTTAGACCACCCATTTTACAGAAGCCACCTTTGCCCTACTGTCACCTTTGTTCCTGTTAGGTGTCATCAAATCAGTATACCTGACTCTCCTGTTGTGGCCACGTGTCAATCCATCTCACTGAGGGTTTTGGTCATTGTCCCTGGCCCTCTGCTTTACTAAACATGATACCCTTGTCTAGTGATTTCCTGATGACACTGTCCAAAGGAAGCATGTCAAAGTCTCACCATCCTTACTTCTAAGGAATATTCTGTATTTCTTCTAAGACTGATTTGTTTATTCTTTTGACGATCCATGATTTATTCAATATTCTTTGCCAACAGTACAGTGCACGTGTATCTATTCTTTGTCTGTCTTCCTTTTTTGCTATCCAACTTTTGCACACACATCACCTACCCTGATTTTACTTCCCTTGTCGCATTTTTCACTGTCTGAAATATCTTACATATTTATTATTTTGCTTATTATCTGACTTTCTCTACAGGATTGTAAACTCCTTGAGAACAAGGTCTCTGCCTTGTTCATCATTCTGTCCTCAATGCCTAGCACATTCTTGGCTCAGAGTAGGTGCCCCAAAAATATCTGATGAAAGAATCAATGATTCTCAGGCAACAGGTGGAGGCAAAGGCCTTCCTGCTTGGACCACAATCTGATGGCCAAGGCACCATGCCAAACTGGTATTTGTACTAAGTACTAGGACAAGGATAAGAAGGAAAGTAAAGCTTTAAGAGCTCACCCTGTAAGACAAAAGTTATAGACAGATAGGAATCATCAAAGAATCTAATGGCTTGAGGTTTCTCTATATACCATTTCCTATACTCTGTGCCTACTGAAAAGAGGAGTGGTAGATCAGAGATGCAGAACCATCACCTGTCAGGAATATCAGATATATTCCTGCCTGAGATCTACAACAGAAACAAGTTCCCATGCTACTAACCAAAACCCAGTCTCCTTTTACCTGGTCCAGTCAGACTGCCTAAAACCTTCGTGTTCTAGTCTCTGGGTATTATTATGGGGGAAGCAAGCATGGTTGCAGCATGACCATCAGATTCACTGTGATTTCTTCCTTGACCAACAGTATACACTTACTTCCTTTTATATACCTGTTGAAATTCAATCTAGCTGAACTTTACTGAGTACATTTGGTATACCAGACACAGCTCAAGGTGTCACAGAGGACACTGAGATGAGAGAAAGCTTCAGTACCAAAAATTTAATGGTGAGAAGCCTAAGACAAACACATAAACATATCAGGCTGCCTAGGAGTGCCAGAAGAGGCTCAAAGAGTGTTCAGCATCAAGAATCACTTATTACTAGGAAGAACAATATACTTAGAAGATGATAATATACAGAGGATAGTGTGTACCAATAATAATAAGTTCATGTCCCTATAATCTGAGCTATGAAAGACCCTGGAATAGCTCACCAGAGAATCAAAGATACTGTAACATGATAGGAATATATTATGATGAATGGATAGACGAAGAAATATTTCTCTGCATCCTCTTCAATGCACCAGACACCATCCCAGTTACTTCTACAAAAGCTATTTAATTCTTACAATGAAAAGAGGCAGCAATTCAATTTTATTATTGCTTTTACATATGGGGAAATTAGAGCTCAGAGTGGTGTGACAAAGGACACAGAGTGAAGGTGCCAGGGTTAGAACTCAAACCTTCTTGAGACTCAGCATCCCGTACTCTTTTTATTTCCCCACAACCATTTCTTGACCAGGTAACACATAACCCATCTTCATAAAACAGAAGACCACATGTGTCAAATGAGTTCTCCAAGTCCAACTTTTTTAGTGAAGACTAAATAAACTTCAAGACTAAAAACAAAAAGAAAGCACACAATTGAGGAAAGCTATAGATTCCACAGGCAGTTTCTTCTCAAGATGGTATAGAAGAAATCATACCAATTTTGAGCTAAATCATTTATTTTTCATAAATTCTCAGCACAAATATCCATTGGAAAATATCTGACAGAATTAAAGAAGACTAACACTATAATCACTGGCTGCTTACCAAAATTTACTAGGATGACTAAGAAAGTTTATTTTACAAAATTTGTTGCCAGCTTCTTTGAATAGACCTGAGCTAATATAAAAAATACATTAGTGATGCTCTGTGCCTGTATGCCACAGACCTGGCCTTATCCTTGCTCTGTTATTCATCTTGCTTTAGAATCATATGAAATTATGGCCATTTATAATCATACATGGCAGATTACAATTGCCATTACGTATTTAACGTTGTCCAATTCTTCATTTCCTTAGAAAAAAAAAAAAAAAGGCAAATGCCTTTTTGATAAATCACACATGATGCTTCAAGCAAAACTCTTTTAAGTACCGAGTTTGTGCTCTGAGAATTTTTAAATCATCCTCCTCTTCTTTCCATTTTCTTCAGTTCTTTAAAAAAAGCAAGATACTCATTTGGGGTAACCAGGAAAGACAAGCAGGTTGACCTCGCTTTACCTCCACAACTTCTTGAAATCTCCATGCTTCCTTTGAACATGTTTGCAACATTTTAAACTTCATTCAAAAATATCTAAAAGCAACATTTAGATTTTCTCAAGAAACAATCAAGAATTTTAGTAGGGCATTGTAATATGATTGCTAGGAATGGTGGATTTGAAAGAGAACAGAAGGAAAAACTTGTACTTTGAAAGAATGACTTGTATTCATTGATGACAACAGAAGATGTTTGTTTAACCTCCCCCCACCCCCGCCACTTTTTCCCAAAAAAGCAGACTATGGTGTCTTAATTCAATTCAATTTGTTCAACAAATATCTGCAGAGTATCTCCTATGTGAGAGCTCTATTTTGTGTGTTGACGTTCAGCAATAGCCAAAACAAAGTCCCTGCCCTCATGGAGCTTACATGTTGTTGTTGTTGTTAAGTGCCGTCGAGTCGTTTCCGACTCATAGCGACCCCATGCACAGCAGAACGAAACACTGCCCGATCCCGCACCAGCCCCACAATCCCTGCTATACTCGAGCCCATCATCGCAGCCACTGTATCAATCCATCTCGTTGAAGGCCTCCCCCTCTTTCGTCGACCCTCCACCCTACCAAGCATGACATCCTTCTCCAGGGAATGGTCCCTTCTTACAACATGACCAAAATAGGTGAGACGAAGTCTGGCCATTCTTGCTTCCAAGGAGCATTCTGGCTGCACTTCCTCCAGGACAGATCTGTTAGTTCTTTTAGCAGTCCATGGTACTTTCAGCATTCTTCGCCAGCACCACAACTCAAAAGCATCAACTCTTCTTCGGTCTTCCCTATTCATTGTCCAGCTCTCACATGCATACAAGGTGATTGGAAATATCATGGCTTGTGTCAGGCGCACCTTAGTCCTCAAGGAGCTTACATGTAGTAGGGTAGATTGTATCTTCAAATTCCATGAGATAGCTCCTCAAAAAGGTCAAGCTTCTATGCCCTCCCCTAGAAACTTAGTAGGTCTTGTGAATGGCATGGCAGTAATACTTCATGCTACCCTGGCTGCTGTTTCTGTTAGGTGTCACTGAGTTGATTCCATCTCATAGTGACCCTGTGTACAATGGAACAAACTCTGTCCTGTGCCATTCTCATTGCCATGCTACCTTTAAACGAATGGGAAGAATTTGGAGGCCATGGTGAGGATTTTGAGTATTATTCTAGGAGCAATAAGAAGCAGCTAGAGAGTTTTGAGCAGGGGAATGGCATGATGTGATTTGTGTTTTAGAAAGACCACCCTGGCTGTTGTCAGAATAGATTTCAGATGATAAATGTGAAAACAGGAGAACTAAGTTACTACTGTTGTTTAGATAATAAGTAATGACCACTTGGATTAGGGTAGTAGTGGTGGAGGCAGTGAGAATGGATTCAGCATATTTTGAAACTAGAGTTGACAAAACCACTGATGGACTTAATGTGGGCATGAGGGAAAAGATAGAATCAAGGACAATTCTAAGATTTTTTTGGTCCAAGCAACTGGGTGAATGGTGTGCCATTAACTGAGATCATAAAGATTATGGAAGGAGCAGGTTTGGGGCAATCAAGAGCTCTGTTTTGGACATGCTAAGTTTGAGATACCTATTAGATATCCAAGTGATGGTGTCAATAAGGCATTTGGATGTTTGAGTCTAGTACTCAGGAGAGAGGTCAGAGCTGGAGACATAAATTCAGACCACTACTATATATACCTGCTATTGAAAGTCAATACACAGGTATAAGAAAAGATTTTAAAGCAAAGAAGTTAAGACCCAAGCCCTGGGTGTATTTGAAGCTGGAAAAAGAAAAAGAGGGAAAAGGGGGCAGGGAACAATGGAATACTCATTGAGATAGAAAAGCAAACAAACAAAAAGAACATGATATCCCAGAAGCTAAGTGAAGAGAATGTGTCAAGAAAGATAAATTGTGTCAAATGCTATTGAAAAGTCATATAAGATAAAAACTGATCACTGGAATCCATATAAGAAAGGTCATTACTAACCTTGACAAGAGTGGTTTCATGGGATGAAACCATATAGGAACAAAAAACCTTATCAGGGTGGGTTGAAAAAGAATGGATGGTGAAGTAAAGATAATGAATGATGACTTAGATAATTAGAATAAGATGGATGGTAGTCGAGGGGTAATGTGAGTTCTAGAGTACATTTAAGATGAGAGATATTCCACAATGTTTTAACGCTGATAGGAAGTAGAGACGGAGAAGCTGACGAGGAAGGAAACAGGGTAATGGCAGGTTCAGAGTCTTTAAGTAGGTGAGAGTGAGTGCGACCCAGTGCACAAGTAGAGAGTTACTTTAGTGGGATAAAAGGACAAAGAATATGAAAGTAAATAGAGCAAAAGATTTGTTAGTGGAAGGATGAGAAATTTCTCTTTTGATTGTTTCTATTTTCTTGGTGAAAGTAGAGGCAAAATCATCAAGGAGGAGCAAAGAGGAAGTATTAAAGGTAAAAGAAATAATGTGTGATGTGGTTATTTCAGAGAAGAGACAATAGAATTGATGGGCATTCAAATAAAGATTATGAGTATAAATTTCAAGACAGTACGTGTCTTTCTTTGGTGACATCAGAGTGAACAGAGAGGTTTAATCAGTACAGGAGTTTTCCTAGGTAAGTATGATGAAGAGAGAGAAAAGAAAGTAAGGTGAGTGTGTAAACAAAGTGATTACAGAGTTGGACAACAGAATCAATTTAGGTAAGGAAGGAATTGAGAACTTGAGGAGAGTTTTTAAAAATGGTATAATAGCTGGTTTGAAGGAGAATAATGCCCTGCAGTAAATTGTTTCATATGTATGGTCATGGCCTGTCCTCAAACAACAGGTAATCTGTGGGAAAGCCTGTCGTGGTATATGGATGTGGAAAAGGCATAGCATTCGTTGTTTGACACCACACACATGCATAAACACACACACAATCTGACACTATGTATCACACATCCAGTTGACATTATATAGACTCTATCCTGGAGACTGAAGGAGCAGTCAGGAAATCAAATGATGTATTGCGTTGGGCAATCTGCTGCAAAAAAACCTATTTAAGATATTAAAAAGCAAAGATATCGCCTTGAGAACTAAGGTGTGCCTGACCCAAAACATGGTATTTTCAATTGCCTCATACGCATGAAAAAGCTGGACAATGAATTAAGGAAGACTGAAGAGGAACTGATGCATTTGAATTATGGTGCTGGCAAAGAATACTGAATATACCATCAACTGCCAGAAGAACAGACAAATCTGTCTTGCATGTATAGCCAGAATGCTGCTTAGGAGCAAGGTTGGCCAGACTTTGGACATGTTATCAGGAAGGACCAATCCCTGGAGAAGGACATCATGCTTAGTGAAGAAGAGAGTCAGTAAAGAAGTAGAAGGCCCTCAATGAGAGGGACTGACACTGGCTGCAGCAACAGACTCAAACACATTAATGACTGTGAGGATGGGATAGGACTGGGCAGTGTTTCATTCTGTTGCACACAGGGTCACTATGAGTAGGAGCAGACGCAACAGAACCTAACAACAACATCCTGGAGATGACATGTTTTTAGAAAATAAATAATATTTTCAAGGAATCATAGAAATAATTATTAGTAAATATATATAGAAAGATTTCTATATGTGTGTCTACGTGTGTGTGTGTGTCTTTAGGTATATAGACACACATACATATGTATATATATGTACACACACATACATACACACACATATATACATAGACCTTTATTTATCAGTACACCCAGAGCCTCTAACTTATATTAAGACACAAGGCCCACGGAAACTTTCCAGGGTCACAATTTACTATTCTCTAGAGAGATCTGTTTCTGAAGCAAGAAAAAAATAAAAAACCTGGTTTCAAATCTTATTAATCATATCATTTCCCACAACTCATCTATGTTTCTGAATCTCAGATACCTCATCAGTAAAAGGAAAGGAATAATAACTTTCTCTCAGGGTTTTATAAGTATTTATACAAAACAAACTGCACTGAACATTTAGCACAGTACCTGGCACATAGTAAGTGTTCAAGAAATACCACTTTCCATTCTTTAGTTTGAATGTCCCACTTTCTTTATAATTAATCAATCCATCCATTACTCAAAAGCATTAACTATCTACTAAGTGACTCTCTACCATTTTTAAAGTGCGGAGTACGGAAGAAATAAAAGACACGGTCTCCATTTTTAAACAGCTAATGATTGAATTAGGATGCCAAGAATAGTCACAGAGAATAACACTTTAAAACCCAAACATATTCATATAGCAAACTGTATTATAATATTTCTATGATAGAAATCTTTTAATTAAATAAAATATCTCCAATCCCACCATCTTAACAAATCAATTGTTAAAATTAATCCATGTTTTCTTTTCACCTTGATCCTGATCTACATTTTTTTATAATTTTATATTCTGATTTTATTGCTTAATATTATATACAATTTCTTATTCTTAAAATTAATCATCTAATTTTAAATTGTTATCAATATAAGTACAAATAGTATACTAAATGTATCTATACTAGTTTAACTAGTTATTCTTTCATTACTAGACATGGAAAGAGTTTTTTCTTTTATAATTAGTGCTGCAATTAATTTGATTTATATATTGGTCTTTTTTAAAAAAAAATTCAGATTTTATGCCTGTTCCTAGAAATCTATTCCCCTGGCAATATAATAATATGACATTTTTTACTTAGAACTATCGATTTACTTGGGATCTCTTTAATATAGCTTACATGTATAAAACCAGACTTGATGTTGATAATTTTAATATTTATCTAATTTATTCGATTGAATGAGCTAGAAGATGTGAGAAAAGATGGTCTTATACTTTCTTGGACAAAAGTTTATTTATTTATTTATATTTGTACCAACTACCAGATCTGTAGAAATTTGGAGACAAGAGAGATCAGTGAAGGATTAAGACAATGAGGATGGTTTGTGAAAGGGGTGGGATTTGACCCAGGCCTGGAAGCATATTAGGATGTTGGACAGGCCTCAGAGAAAAAGGAAGCTTCACAGATGAGAACAGCTTGGGAGAAAATAAGGAGGCATGATAACAGAGCAGTGTGATTTCCAGGGCCATTTCCTTGAGAGCTGCAAAGGAGGGGTTAGGGAACAACTGCCACAAGCGTAAATAAGAAAAAAGAAGGATCTAAGAGCCAGACATAAAAACAGAGACTTCCACAACTGAAATAAATTCAGAGTCATATTCATTAAATTAAAAACATTTAATGGACTTTTGTTAAGTCATTTTTGAGGTGACTTCAGACACCCAAATCCACCTAGCAAGATGGACAGAGACCTCTGAATCCTTGCCACATAGATGCCATAACAGGCATCAGATGGAGTTATGGATTGAATCACGTACCACAAAAATACGTGTTGTAAATCCTAACCTCTACACCTGTGGCTATAATCTCATTTGAGAATGGGTTGTGCTTGTTACGTTAATGGGGCAGGATTAGTGTAGAGTGTCTATAGTCAATCTCTTTGGAGATACAAAGAGGTTAAACAAACAAGTGAGAAGAAGAGATGGGGTAAAATAGATGTCAAGACACATGGAGGTCTCCAGGAAACCAGAAGAGACAGAAAGCCTTCCCCTCAAGCCAGTGCTCTGAATTCAGACTTCTAGCCTCCTAGGGTGTGAGAAAATAAATGTGTTTGTTAAAGCCATTCACTTGCAGTATTTCTGCTAGTAGCACTAGATAACTAAGAATTTGGTAGTGGAAGAGTGGGGTGCTGCTCTAACAGATACCTAAAATGTGGAAGCAGTTTTGGAATTGAGCAATGTGTAGAGGGTTTGGAAGAGTTTTCAGGTGCCTAAAAGAAAGAGCTGAGTTTGCCTTGAAGAAACTGTTGGTAGAATTATGGACGTCAAAGGCAATTCTGATGAGAGCTCAGAAGGAAGTGAGGAGAGCTACAGAGAAAGTCTCTATCATCTTAGAGAACACATATGGCACCAGAAACAGAATGTTGCTAGAAATGTGGATGTTAAATGTGCTTCTGGTGAGGCTTAAAAAAAAAACAGAAGATAAACATGTGATTGGACAACAGAGGAATGGCAATGCTTTTTATGTAGTGGCAAAGAACTTGTATGAATTATGTTCAAATGTTCACTGGAAGGTAGATAACTTAGATATATGGCTGACAGCATTTCTAAGCAAGATCTTAAAGGGGTTGTGATCTTAAAGGCTTGCTGCTTATAGTAAAATGTGAGAGGAAAGAGATGGATCTAAAACTAAACTATGCAAAATGAAAATAAAAAAATATTTGGAAAATTATTTTGTACAAACTAAGGACATATATTCTAGAATTTTCACTACCAAGGATGTGGCTACAAAATCTTCTGTTAAACAGATTAAGCCTGTGACTGATAGAGCTAATCTACTACCATCAGTTTAGGCTGAAGGGGACAGAGAAAGAACCAAAGGAAAAAACACTGTTTCTTGGAATTCTATAGGCAAGAAACAGGCCAAAGGAGCTACATCTGTTGTCCTCCAAGAAAAGGACGACCCCTAGAACAGCTTGGAGATCAGCAGAACTGTTAGAAGAAGCAGAGGAAATAGGGCCTTTTTGGTTTCAAACAGTACAGGCCATGGTCGCCTGGATCTCAAAAGGTGGGGCCACAATCTCCTACGTTTCAAAGAGTTGAATTTTCACCAACTTGGTTGCAGAGTGTAGGGCGGCAGTTACAGAGTGCTACCAGGATTCACCCAAAGCTGAGGGAGCAGACTTGCCATCCCAGTGGGCCTGAAAAGTAGAGCTGAAGCCTAAGTCCAAAGAATCGCCATCCAGAATCCAAAGAGTATGGTCAATACTGAGGGTATGGAGGGCAGGGCCAATGCCCAGATGGTCTCAGAGAACAGATGATTATTTTCAAGGCTTGAGAACTAATGTAATGTGTTCTGCTGGGTTTTGGATTTGCTTACTGATCATTATCCCTTCTTTTCCTCCAATTTATCATATTTATAATGGAAATGCCTACCTTGTGCCCACCCCTCCCCCACCAGGCAGGAAAGGGAGGGAGCACCAGGGACCACAAAGCAGCAGGATCCAGGTAGGAATTAGGTAAAGGGAGGATACAGAGGTTTCCAACAGCTAAAGGACATAAACTTGTCTGTCAGTTTGTCATCCTGTGGGGCTTGCATGTTGCTGTGAGGCTTGAGGCAGTGCCACTGGTGTTTCAAACACCAGCAGGGTTGCACATGGTGCACAGGTTTCAACACAACTTAAAGACTGAGACAGACTAGGAAGAAGGAAGAGGCCATCCACTTCTCAAAGAATTAGCCAGAGAAAACCTTATGAATAGCAGAGGAACATTGTCTGACACCTTACTGGGCAATTTTATGAATAGCCTGGAAACATTGCCCAACACAGTGCAGGAAGACAAGCCACCTGGGTCAGAAGGTGCTCAAAATAGGACTGGGAAAGAGCTGCCTCATCAGAGTAGAACCAATCTTAATGATATGGATAAAGTAAATCTTTCTCCATTTGCTGACGTGGCACAACTCAAATTGAGGAGAAATAGCTGCAAACATCCATTAATAATTGGAACATGGAATGTACAAAGTATGAATCTAGGAAAACTGGAAGTTATAAAAAATGAAATGGAACACATAAAGACTGATATCCTAGGCATTAGTGAGCTGAAATGGACTGGTTTTGGCCATTTTGAATCAGACAACCATATGAGCTTCTATGCCAGGAATGACAAATTGAAGAGGAATGGAGTGGCATTCATCATCACAAAGGATGTTTCAAGATCTGTCCTGAAGTGCAATGCTGTCAGTGATAGGATGCTATCCATACGCCTACAAGGAAGACCCATTAATACTACTATTATTCAAATATACGCACCCGCCACCAAAGCCAAAGATAAGGAAATTGAAGATTATTATCAACTTCTGCAGTCTGAAATTGACTGAACGTGCAATCAAGATGTGTTAATTATCATTGGTGATTGGAATGCAAAAATTGGAAACAAAGAAGAATCATCGGTAGTTGGAAAATTTGGCCTTGGTGACAGAAATAACGCTGGAGTTCGCATGATAGAATTTTGCAAGACCAATGACTTAGTCACTGCAAATACCTTTTTTCAACAACACAAATGGCAGCTATACACATGGACTTCGCCAGATGGAGTACACAAGAATCAGATTGACTACATCCATGGCAAGAGGCAATGGAGAAGCTCAGTATCTTCAGCCAAAACAAGGCTAGGAGCTGATTGTGGAACAGACCATCAACTTTTCATATGAAAGTTAAACTTGAAGTTGAAGACAATTAAAACAAGTTTAAAATATGACCTGGATGTATCCCTCCTGAATTTAGAGACCATACAGAGAACAGATTTGATGCATTGAGCACCAATGACTGAAAACCAGAAGAATTGTGGGATGACATCAAGAACATCATCCACAAAGAAAGCAAGAGGTCACTAAAAAGATGAGAAAGAAAGAAAAGACCAAAATAGATGTCTGAATAGACTCTGAAACTTGCCCTTGAGTGAAGAGTAGATAAAGCAAATGGAAGAAATGACAAGATAAAAGGGCTGAACAGAAGATGGCAAAGAGCAGCTCAAGCAGAAAAAGCCAGTTACTATAATGAAATGTGCAAAGACCTGGAGTTAGAAAACCAAAAGGGAAGAACACGCTTGCCATTGCCCAAGCTGAAAGAACTGAGGAAAAGCTTTTAGCTTCGAGTTGCAATATTGAAAGATTCTATGGGCAAAACATTGAATGACGCAGGAGGCATCAAAAGAAGATGGAAAGAATACACAGAGTCAGTGTACCAAAAAGAACTGGTCGATATTCAACCATTTCAGGAGGTGGCATATTCAAGAACCAATGGTAATGAAGGAAGAAGTCAAAGCTGCACTGAAGGAAATGGTGAAGAACAAGGCTCCAGAAATTGATGGAATACCCCTTGAGATGTTTCAACAAACAGATGTCCCACTGGAGGCATTTGCTCGGCTATGCCAAGAGATTTGGAAGACAACTACCTACCCAACTGACTGGCAGAGATCCATATTTGTACCCATTCCAAAGAAAGGTGATCCCATAGAATGTGGAAATTACCGAACAATATCATTAATATCACATGCAAGTAAAATCTTACTGAAGATAATTCAAAAACAGTTGCAGCAGTGTATTGACATAGAACTTTCAGAAATGCAAGCTGGTTTCATGAGAGGATGTGGAACAAAGGATATCATTGCTGATGTCAGATGGATCTTAGCTCAAAGCAAAGAATTCCAGAAAGATGTTTACTTGTGTTTTATTGACTATGCAAAAGCATTTAATTGTGTGGATCATAACAAATTGGGGATAACACTGAGAAGAATGGGAATTCCAGAACAGTTATGAGGAACCTGTACATAGACTAGGAGGCTGTTGTTCAAACAGAACAAGGGGACACTGCATGGTTTAAAATCAAGAAGGGAGTGTGTCAGGGTTGTATCCTTTCACCATATTTATTCAATCTATATGCTGAGCAAATAATCTGAGAAGCTGGACAATATGAAGAACGTGCCATCAGGATTGGAGGAGGAATCATTAACCACCTGTGATACACTGGTGACATAACTTTGCTTGCTGAAAGATGACTTGAGGCACTTACTGATGAAGACTGAAGAATACAGTCTGCAGTACAGATCACATCTCAATATGAAGAAAAGAAAAATCCTCACAACTGGACCTATAAGCAGCATCACGATAAATGGAGAAAAGATTGAAGTTGTCAAAGACTTCACATTGCTTGGTTCTACAATCGACTCCAATGGAAGCAGCAGTCAGGACATCAGATGATGTATAGCACTGGGCAAGTTGGCTGAAGGGACTTCTTTCAAGTGCTGAAGAGTAAAGAGGACTGAGGTGTGCCTGACACAAGCCATGGTACTTTCAATCACCTCATATGCATGTGAGAGCTGGACAATGAATAAGGAAGACTGCAGAAGAATTGATGCTTTTGAGTTGTGGTGTTGGCGAAGAATGCTGAAAGTACCATGGACTGCTAAAAGAACTAATACATCTGTCCTGGAGGAAGTGCAGCCAGAATGCTCCTTATCAAAAGGAACCATTCCCTGGAGAAAGATGTCATGCTTGGTAAGGTGGAGGGTCGACGAGAGAGGGGAAGGCCCTCACAGAGATGGAATGACACAGTGGCAGCGGCAATAGGCTCAAGTATAGCAAGGGTCATGGAGCTGGCACAGGACTGGGTGGTGTTTCGTTTTGCTGTGAATAGGGTCGTTATGAGTTGGAGATGACTCAATGGCACCTAAAAACACCACCACCTTGTGGTACCATTGTACTTTAGAAGTAGATAATTTGCATTGTAGATTTCACAGGCTCATAGGTGAAGAGAAATTTTGCCCCAAGATTGAATATACTTAGTCTCACCTATATTTGACTTAGATGATTCAGAAGATGAGCTTTTGAACTTGGAGTTGATTTAAGACTTTTGGGATGATGTGATGGTATGTGTTTTGCATGGGGCAAGGACATGAATTTGGGGGGAGGGCAAAGGGTAGACTGTTATGGATTGAGTTTGGTCCCCACAAATATGTGTTGTAAACGCTAATCTCTATGACTATGGTTATAATCCCATTTGGGAATGGGTTGTGCTTGTTATGTTAACGAAGCAGAATTAGTAGAGGGTGTATCTGAATCAGTCTTTTTGGAGATATAAAGAGATTAAACAAGTAAGCAAGAAGGAGAGGTGGGGTAAAATTGATGCAAGACACATGGAGATCTCCAAGGAACCAAGAAGCAGAATTTGAAGAGACGAAGACCTTACTCCAGAGCCAACAGAGAAAGCAAGACTTCCCCTAGAGCCAGTGCTCTGAATATAGACTTCTGGTTTCCTAAAGTGCGAGAAAATAAATTTGTTTGTTAAAGCCATCCACTAGTGGTATTTCTGTTACAGCAACACTAGATAAACTGAGACCGATGATGAGAGACCAGGCAGATATAGCCAGTGAAGTGACAACAGGCCCTGGACAGGTGACAAAGATGCTTAAGGGCTAGAACTCCAGTGACCAGTCCTCAAATCGGCCCCGTATCTACTTGTAAAGCTCAGGGCTTCACTTGGGCAAATCTAGTCAGAGGTAAGGTGCAGCACAGATTTCTTTGGTTGACCACAGTATAATGTCCTGGATTCAGATGAACTTTCTTTGCACAGTATTTATTATTCCAATAAACCAAATGGAATGTTTAGAGATGACTGGAGCAATCTGATTGGCAAACTTACAGGGCATTAATTCTTCCAAGGTGACTGATGCATAAAAAGTGAAACTATAGCATTCATGTAAACAATCCATCCGCCTCATTTCCCTCCCCCAGGCATCTCTAATTTTCAGCTTATGTTAGCTGTAAGACGAGCTAATGTTTTTAGCATAGAAACATGGCATTATCCCAGATGTAGTACTTTCTTTAAGGAAAAGAGGAAAAATTCTATAGCAGCACAGGGTGTATAAATAGGCTTCTATGACCAAAGATTAAGATGAGCCACTATAAGGTTTCAGTAGATAGGAGGCACCACTGCAAAAGCATCTTGGAAACTAAATACTAACTTATTCCAGGCATCGAAAGTTTGCTTTAGGTGACAAGGTCTGAGAACTTTTGTCCACAGATATGTATTCTTTTGAATTAATCCCAAAGAAAGGATTGTAACTCAACAATACAGTCTCATTGTTTCACTTCTTTCAAAACAGGTTCCTCCCTGTAGGTACTTTGAAAGCTAGAATGAGTGATTATCTTGTGAGGCAAACAATTTATAAAGGAGTTGGGTAAGTCAAGGATGAAAGCAGGACTTGGAATTATGGGGCCAGAACCAGGGTACATAGGCTATTTCCTGGGGCCAGACAAACAAACCAGGTAGGTGCCCTTTAAGGTCAATTCTTAATTATCTCAAGGTAATTACCTTATGCCTATCTTTGGCAAATCTTGCTTTCAACTTCTTGTTGATATTATTAACTCTTTCTTTCAACCCTTTTTGTTTATCCCTGTCCTTGAAATCATTCTTAGACCAGAAAAAGCAAAAGTTTATTTTTTAAGAAAATAGTTGAAACACAAACATCTTAAGATATTAATGTGTTTAGAGGGTGAAGATAAAGAAAGGGGAGAAAAGCAAAGTGAGGGAGGAAAAGAATGAGAAAAGTAAAAAAGAGCGAGGGGGGAAGAAAGAGAGGCAGTAAGTGGGAAGGAGGTAGGGGAGAGAGAGAAAGTCGGGGGGAGAGTGGAGAGAACAAGCAGTTCTATTAAGGATGAGAAAGAGAATTTTTCCAGAAGTGAAGAAACCGAGACATTAGAAAGGGATAAGACTGTTTTCCACCTCCTCCCAAATTACCTCTTGATTACTCCATACCTAGTGAGCATTTAGGAGCTCTGGTGGCACTATGCCTAAGGCATTTGACTGCTAACCAGAAAGCTGGGGTTCAAACCTACCAGCCACTCTTTGGAAGGAAGATTGGGCAAACTACTTCCATAGTGACACCGCCTCAGAAACCCAAGAGGGGTCGCTACGAGTCAGATCTGACTGGATGGCAGCGCATGAGTGACCATTTATGAAGCCCCACAGTACCCCTTGCATTCAAATTGACAGAGGCTCTTCACCATGTTTATGCCATGGATCACTTTTGGTTTAGTCTATGGACCCTTCTTGTTTTTGAGTGTACAAAATAAAACACATAAGGTTATAAAAGAAAGCAATTTTCTAGAAACAGGGTTTTTAAAATATGAAATACTGATAAATGTGTTTCTTGGTACATTAGCAAAATCTAGTAGTTGGTCTAATAACTACTATAATGACTGTAGAGGATATTTCAAGACATCAGAACAACTGAAATATAATATTTATTGTTGTTAGTTGCCACTGGATCTGACTCACGGTGATTGCACGCACAACAGAGTGACACACTGCCTGGTTCCACATCATCTTTACAATGGCTGGTGTGCTCAAGTACGTTGCTGTGGACACAGTGTACCTTGAATGCCTTCCAATCTAGGGGCTCATCCACCAGCCCTAAATCAGACAGTATTCTTTTGTCATCCATAGGGATTGTATTGGCTAATTTTCAGAAATATATTGCCAGGTCTTTATTCCTAGTCTGTCTTAGTCTATAAGCTCTGCTGAAACCTGCCCACTATGGGTGAACCTGCTGGTATTTCAAATACCTGAGGCATAGGTTCCAGTATCATAGCAACATGGAAGCCACCACAGTATGACAAACTGACAAACAGGTGATGGAAATGTAGTATTAGATATCTGTAAGATTGAAAGTATCAACTATCAGGTTAAAGAATACAGGTACCGCTAATATTAATGTGGGTCTTTTTTTTTTTTTTTTTGCCTACATTAAAAATTGAAGCAAATGCTAAATTTCAGCTAAAAGTTAGTGAAAATGTAAATGCAGTGTTTTTGTTTTTTGACTCATCCAAAGTGATGAACTCCTGCAATCCCATCCACAGATCTCTTGGGGTGGTAATGAGGAGGCCCTTTGATTCTAGGTTAAGAATCTCTACTAGATGCTCTGAATACTAAAAACAAAGCAAAATTTTAATAGGAAAACAAAACTATAACATTGCAGCATTGGTTGAAATAGTGAAAAATTAGAAGCCACCTAAATGCCCATTAATAACAAATGAGTTAAAGACATAAAATATGTATGTATATAGCTCTGGTAGCATAGCAGCTAAGGCACTTGACTGCTAACCAAAAGGCTGGCGGTTCAAACCCAGCAGCCACTCCTGGGAAGGAAGTTTGGGCAATCTACTTCCATAGTGATATCGCCTTGGAAACCCAAGGAGGGGTCGCTATGGGTCAGGTCTGAAGCAACGGCAAATAACAACAAATAACATGTATTCAGTAAGACTTACTTGGCAGCTGTTATAAAAGAAGGAAGTATATTTTTTCTGCAAATTTGTTACATAAAACGAAATAAGTAGCAAACTAGTTTATTTAAGTATGACCCTATTAAAAATACTATATATTTTTCCATTATTTGAATTTATTTCCAAAGCTACTAATATTTATGTAATTTGAAAAATCATGAAAGAAAATGGTCATGAACAAAGACTGGCAAAAGAACATGTGTCTGTGTCTGTGTGTGTACGTGTGTGTGTACATGTGATGGAAGATGAGGTGGTGAAGGAGTACTTTCATACTTTGGAAACAGATTCAAGGCCTGGGGAGCATATTAAATTTCCAAAACATAGGCTAGGATTATATTTAAATGTAAATTCAAAAATACATATCCAAGCTAGATTTAAATTGTTTTAGATAGCACCTACTTCCTCCTCCCCCATTCAGAGAATCTTCCAGGCAGGGGATAAACAATAGAGGAGACCTACACTGGGGTCCCGATAAGGATATTCTCAGGAAAAACAGAGCCTAGTCATTCTCTAAGGAGTCCCAGGGGGTACAAACAGTTACTGTGCTCAGCTGCTAAGCAAAAGCTTGGAAGTTTGAGTGTGCCAGAAAAACCTCAGGAGAAAGGCCTGGATATCCACCTCTGGAAAATCAGCCACTGGAAATCCCACGGAGCACAATTCTGTTCCGACACACATGGCGGTCACCATCGGTTGAAGTCAGCTTGCTGGCAACTGGAACTGGTGTCATCTTCTAATGCTCAAAATTTCTACAGCTCAAATGCAACTGAAAAATGTCACCATCTTGCTGCTTTCCAGTTTTAGCTGCCTGGCTATAGACACATTCAATTCCTGGAGACTGTAGTATTAAAAAAGGAAATTTGAGCTCCTTTTTTGTGAAAGCTGTAAAACATCCTTCAGAAATTAGGGACTCAAAGAGGAAGCCTACTGGCTGTGAGAGACACTCCTTTATCATTCTCAATAAGAAAAAAACAGTTCCTTCTTTCACTTTTCATGTTATGAAACAAACAAACAAAAAAACAACACTGCCATAGAGTCAATTCGAACTTAACATGACCCCAGTAGGACAGAGTAGAAGTGCCCCATTTCCAAGGCTATAAATCCTTACAGAAGCAGACTGCCTCATCTTTCTCCCTTGGAGCAGCTGGCATATTTGAACTGCTAACCTTTTGATTAGCAGGCGAAAGTTTTAACCACTGGGCCACTAGAGTTCCTACAGGTTATGAAGACTTCCCCAGATGGCAGCAGGTCAATCTTTATGTGTGTGAATGAGATAATATGGCTGAGTGAAAATTGTGTTCAGTCATATCAGATACTTGTGATTTCCTGTAACATTAGAAAACGGAGAACTTTAACGTAACGTGTTAGCATATCATCTTTAAGCACAGTATTCTCTCCTACTGTCAAAAACAGTATTTCCACTTTTATAAGGAGTGAACTGGAAAAGTACCATGCTAAAGTCTGAACAATTTGGTAGAACTCTGAGCAAAGATATTGAACCCAGCAGACAAGGAGACGATGTCAGTTAGCTTGTCTCCACAGAGGAACAGATGTGACGCTCACAGGGCACTTCAGAGAACACAGTTCATCATGGGAAAATCTCTTCTCTCAAAATTATTTCCTTCATTTTGTTTTTCTCAGTGTTAGACTTAAAATGACAACTGCTTGACATTCTTTCAAAAGCTTTAACAGGTTTCAAGCTATTTACCAGCATTTAAAACAGAAGAAGGACTGGGACCTCTTCCTCTCTGTAGCCACATTCCCCTCTAAATAAACAACACATGCTTGGCTCTTTCACCTTATGCTTTTAAGAAGGAATTTTAATGGGACAGGGCTCCTCGATGTGCACAGACGTAAGAGGGAGGAGCACATTAGTAAACTATACCTTACAAAGAGTCTGAGTCCACTGGCTCTTGTCAGTGATGTTAAGTCCATAAACAAAATATGTTTTTTTGTTTGTTTTATTTTTAATCCCTCCTTGGAGAGTGCAATAGAAGATGAATCACTTCTTCTTCTCCAGGCTTGTCATACCAGAATCAAGGACTTGTCAATGATATCACATAGCAGGGCCTGGACAACTAGTCAAAGACAAAGTTGTTTTGTCCAGCATCTCTCTTTTCTCTGGAAGCATTTTCCTCCCAATTAATATAAGTTATGAGGGTGTGCTGGAGAGCTCAAAAAAATGACACTCAAGAACATTAGTTGGCTTTTTAACGATGAGACCATGGCAAACAGATGCATACAGCGTGTGTTCACGAGGGTGGCGTTGCCAGCCCTTCTGCTAACCCCTGGCTGCAACACGGCTGCTGCACTGGCGCTACCTCTGCCACTGGTTTTGCCAGTATTTGTCTCCTCTCGTGGGAATGTCCCGCTCCCTTGACTTTATTCTCCTATTGCTCTTCCTATTCGGCCCCGGCCTCGGGGCTCTGACTTCAAGGGGTCATTTAGCTGTCCTCAGTGGATGAGGATCTCGGTACATTCATGCTGGTTGCCCTTGGACTAGGAACAGGCCTGAGGAATACCCACAAGTCCTGTTCCCAAAGAACTTGGGGAGGACATTGACTTTTTGAGGTATTCTTTTTCTCTCTATTGACAAAATGATCAAAATCACTACTATGGTATTGCTTATTTTGGAACTACAAATCCAAAGAAGTCTGTGATATTTGAAAATATCTAACTGAAAGAATCCATCACCTATCCATCAGCTTGTTGTGCTGTGGTGGCTTGCATGTTGTTTTGATGCTGGCAGTTATGCCAGGGGTATCTCAAAACCCGCAGAGTGACCCACGGTGCACAAGGCTTAGTGGAGCTTCCAGACTAACATAGACAACGAAGAAAGACCTAGTGATGTAATTCTGAAATTTAGTCAATAAAACCATATGGGTCACAACAGAATATCACCTGATAAACTGCTGCCAGAATATGAGCCCGCTCGGTTGGAAGGTACCACTCAACAGACACAACAACAGACTCAAGGACACCAATGATTACAAAGATGATGCCACAGAATGGGAGATGTTTGCTCTGTAACACACAAGTTACCATGGGTTGGAAAATAACAATTAAAAGAATGGAGTAGATTTTGGTTGTTTCCCTTAAAGAGTAAATTATAATTATATAGTCCTATTCTTTGAGCAGTATAGTGAGAAAATCAAACTTCTTAACTCAGAAACAAGCTGTGACTCATTTTTTTTTTTAACCATTATTCTATTCCAGAAACATAAAAGCATGGCCTGCATAGCGACGAGCCACATAAAAATGCACATGCACGCTTGTTATAGCCCTAAAAGCAGAAGATATCAATTAATTGGAGGGGTGTGGAAATAAAGACACAACCAATGGCAGGCGTGCGGGTGGGGAATGAGAGTTGAAGAGTGACAAACAATAGCAAAAAATCAAATTAATTATCTGGAATGAATGCTAAATATAAAAAAGGGAGCAAAGCCATTCTATAGTTCAGAGACCGCACCTAGGGTTCTGTTGTGCAACACATTGATGCACTAATACACCAAAGCAGCTATTAGAGGAGACAATAAAGAGGCCCCCTTCTCCTGGAAATTTGAGCTCTACTTTGGAATTTTTATGACATTTCATTCTTAAGGAACAAGAAGGTCTCACCACCCTCTCCTAGCTTCAAAGTATCACTCTGGTGGCGGCCTGAGAAGATACCCTCAGTCTGATTTATATATGTTGTTTGAGGTAAACTCTAAAGGCATTTAGTTCACTCTTTATGAAAGGATCTGGCAGCTCTGGTAGGCAAACCAACCAACCTCCCATGTCCCTAACCTAGAGGATTATCTAATCACTGTGACTCATCTTGGACCTTCAACTAGGCCCCTTTACATCACCCTGTCTGCAAAATTAGGATATTACCAAGGCCTCAGCTAACAACAAAAAACTACCTTGGGATTCCCAGCTGGAAAGGAGTCTAGGTTGTAGATGTGAGTGAGTGTGTGTGTGTGTGTGTGTGTGTGTGTGTGTGTGGTATGCAAAACTACAGTCCAGTTACTCTTTGTTTTAGGCACCAAGTGGATTCCTGAAAAGTAGAGATTTCATTTTTTTTTTTCACTTTTATAAATAGAATCATTTACAATTCACATCAGGAACTCACTATTTAATGAAATCTGATTATGGTTCCAGTTGTAAAGAATGCTTTTGTAATTAAAATAAAATCCTTTTGTTTGATCAATTTCATACATTCAGACTTGGTTTTACTGGAGTTCCTTAAAGTGGAGTATACTCAAGAGTATTATTACTGGTTGGGATGTACAGTTTTGTTTTAATGCTATTCTTCCCCCCCCCCAACAAAAATGCAAAGAATTTCTTCTGCTCCCCAAGTTCATACTTTGGAGACTGTGAAAGATCAACAGTGGCACTGCAGCTTGATGGAGCTGGGTGTGTTCCGTGGCGTGTGAGGCTTCGAGGGTAGCAGACACATTAGAAGAGCTTGGGACACATGGACAGCAGTGCTTCCCAAACAGTTGAAGGGCTGAACCACAATCAAGCTGCACTTTAAAAACTGTGTAACTGCGCTGGAGTGCCTGGGTGGTGAAAACGGTTACTATGCTTAGAAGAAAGGCCTCACAACCTACTTCTGAAAACTCATCCACTGCAAACCCTATGGAGCACAGTTCTGCCCCGACACACCAGGGGCTGCATGAGTCACAATTGACTCAATAGCAACTCATCGTGCACCTGAGTTAGGGAGGGCAGCAACTTCAACTGACCCACTGCAACCCCTCTGCCAGAGCAGATGGTCCACTCAAGGCAATGGCTCAGATGCCTTATCCCCATACCCTCCATGACTGGCACGCGAAAACAAGAGTGCCAGCGCCATTGGGCCCATCCAGCCCAATCTGCCATTTCCAAGCAGCTGCCTGCAGGCCATGTATGCCTTCTCCACCCATACGCAATGGAGCAGAAAAATTAAAATGCAGGGGAGCTGGGGCAGGGGGGCTGTGGTGGTAGTAGAGAGAAAGAAACCCTAAAGACAGTATCTTGAAAGCATATGTTATAGGATCATTGCAGCCAGTTCTCTGTCAAGAAAATATTGGCCGGGTTGGTTGGTCCAATCTCATGTTGCCACAGATGGTTTATGCCTCACCATTCATGCCCCTGTTCTCCGAGAGGACCAGGAAACAAAAGGCATCTTGCTTTGTGGTGTAGTTATTCTGCCACCTAGTGTTATACAGGAAAACAAGATACATATCTTTAAAAATGCAGGCCATGTTCAGAAGAGTAAAAAGAGAATCATGCTAAATTGCATTTCTTTTCTTCTAAAAACAAAGATCCTCATTACTGGTCTGGGGAGGAATCACCAACGATTACAACAGCTCTCATTTGAAAGGAAAGCCAGGAAATAGTAGGTTATGAAGGAGAAAAGAGTACAACTTTAAAAACCATCTCAATGATTCTTAAAAGGACTATTCATTTCTGTAAGGTAAATACCGTAAATACAAGAATAGAAGCCAGGAAGTGAAACTCCCTGGAAATGGGAAGGGAAAGTGTCGCCACTGTAGTTTCTGGCCTGGAGGAGAAAGGAAAAAGTAAATACTACATGGAACACAGGGATTGCTTCATAAGGCCCTATCACTTCTGTGACTATTTCATCAGAAGGTGGGTAAGGACATGAATTCTTGCCTTGGCATGAAAGTCTGGCTTTGAGTCTGAATTCAATAACTTCCTAGCTGGGTTGGGTAAGTTGTTCAGTAGCTCTGACCTTCATTTATTTTCTGGAAAACAGCTCTATTTATAACCACTCTTCCTCCCTTCACAAAACTATGACAAAGATCAATTAGATTATGTACGAGAAGACATTTTGTAAATATGTAGCACTATACCCACTGACATGGAGTTGAATCCACCTCACAGCAGCTCTACAGAACAGAGTTAAACTGCCCTACATGGTTTCTAAGGCTGTACATCTTCACGGAAGCAGGCACTTCTACATCTTTCTCCTACAGAGCAGCTGGTAGGTTTGAACCACCAACCTTTCAGTTAGCAGCTGAGCCTTAACTCTTGTGCCGCCAGGGCTCCTATGAAGCACTATGTTGTTGTTGTTCTTATGTGCCGTGGAGTTGGCCCTGACTCATAGCGACCCCTCCTTGGGTTTCTGAGGCGGTATCACTACGGAAGTAGATTGCCCACTCTGAGGAGTGGCTGGTGGGTTTGAACCGCCAGCCTTCTGGTTAGCAGTCAAGTGCCTTAGGCACTACGCTACCAGAGCTCCTATACAACACCATAAAGGCAATCACTCCCTCTACTACATTAGACTCACTGCTGTCAAGTTGGTCCTGACTCATAGTGACCCCTCCTTGGGTTTCCGAGGCGGTATCTCTACGGAAGTAGATTGCCCAGTCTTCCTTCCAGGAGCGGATGGTGGCTTTGAACCACCAGCATTCTGGTTAGCAGCCAAATGCCTTAGGCACTATGCCATCAAAACTCCTACTACATTATTCCTTTCTCCGGTTTATACGTATGTGTAAAAGGCTTCTGTGTAAAAGGCTTGTATATCAAACTTATCCTAGAATGCTAGTGTTCATTCTCAAATTAGTGCTTTTATGGTTAAAAGAAGTTATTATATTTAAAAAAAATGTTCAAATATGTCACGCAGCATATGAATTAGCATTATAGGTATTCCATATGTTTCTTCTTAAAATTATGTACCATCGAGAATAGTAAGGCTATGCTGATGAGGTGTTTCTAAATTTAAATTGATATATATTCACCAAGTTCTTAAAGTTATAGAAACTGTGAACTCCACATTCCTTCTTGTGGGCAGAGCTTACGTTGTGATTATAACCCAGGTATCAGGAAACTTAAAGAGTTTTTCATTTCTGTTCCACCACTACCTTAGATGTGTGACTTCAGCCAAGTTGCCAAACCCCTCTCAATTTCAGTTTCCAAGTTTGCAGAATGTAAGAGGTGAACTAAATAACTCTTCTTCTTCTAACTGTGATGAAAAGTGGTTCTTGTGCGCTTGATGGTGAAATTCAAAGAAAATCCAAAGATTATGGTAGGCCAGATATAATGTGGTTCTCTGGAGAAGTTCTAAAATTTGTATAAATCCTAAGAGTCACAGGCTAGCAAGGCCAGCCTGAGGAGAGATGGCTGCTGTAGGACGGGTGTGTTTGAATCCTCTAACAAAACATCTTAAAGCGGCTCAGAAACCACCCTGGTCTAAAACAAACAAGCTGTAGGAAAGTGCTTACCCAGCCACCTACCTGGCCTTTCAAAACTGCAAAGGAAGACTTGACTTGCATTTAGCTCTGAAAATACCCTTTGCTCTTTTTAGTAATATTTTTAACAATGCCAAGAAAAGAGTTCTTTTTGTCCAGATTTCCTCTCTCCCTGCAAATGTCAACATTACTTGTGAGAACAGCATAAACAGCCTGGAGTTTTCATGACGTGAACATCAGACCAAAGTCACACCACAGAGGGATCAAACTAGAACATGACTGCCAATAAAGGATTCAACCCATGCCTGGGGGTGGGGGCTGGGGGAACAGCCATTGATTTCTGCTTTGGACATCACCACCACACAGGGTTTATGAGTTCTTCTTCCCATATGGAAGCTGCTTTATTGTAACCATGTGAGATTCCCTTTTACTCAGGTGACGCCGGCACCTAGTCTTGTAAAAACGCTTAGCTTTGCCCAGTCTCCCCAGCTACATATTTGTGTACATCCGGGCACGTTCTGATCTGGAAGATTTAGCCCTTTCCCTTTCCCCATCTCCTGGAATTTCCACCCTATATCAAAAGGATTTTTTTCAAGTCTTTCCAATAATCTGCTGGAGGCCACAGAGACAGATCTAATCAGGATTTTCATCAATCTTTCTCCACAAGCCAAACACAGCCAAAAGGCTCAATGGAAAGGTGCTGAATTCTCGAATTCTCGTTTTCTCCCTGAAGATACACTTCTGTCCAGAGTTAAGGCCCACTATGTGCTCATGGGAGCTAACATTTTCCTGGGGAAAGTTCAGGGATTTCACATTTGCCTCAAACCAAATACACATGAGGGTTTAAGTCTAAATTCCACAGAGCCTTTAAAAAGGAGGGCCTTGCCTCCCCTTGGCTTACAATAACCCTGAAGGCTTGCTGTATCTCATTCATGTTGGCAGCTTTCCAGAGCAGCTGACAAACTGAAAATAAGCACACTGCTGTCCCTCTCCCTTCCTCCCATGCCACCTACCCCCACCCCTCACAACCACCATTCTTCTCACACACAGAGACCCAAGGGAGTTCGAAGATGCCCTCAGAATAAGCGAACATACCTCTGCCTCATAGCTCAGAGCTTAATATAGACCTGGAACAATTCTAGCTCAGAATTTCAAGAATTTCAAATGGGCCTAACTCAGACTGTAGGATTAGAGCCCTGAGAAAGGAATTCACCTTTTTCAGAGATAGGTGTCCGGGTGGTGTAAGTTGTTAACATACTCAGTTGCTAACAGAAACGTTGGAGGTTGAGTTTTCCCAGAGGCACCCTGGAAGAAAGGTCTGGCAATCTACTTCTGAAAAATCAGCCACTAAAAACCCTGTGGAACCCAGTTCTACCCTGACACCCACAGGGTTACCAGGAGTCAGAACTGACTCAACAGCAACCAGTTTTATTTAAGGCCATACATCTCCTTGGAGACACTTCCTCCACTTCCAAACTGCCTCTGTGTCTCTGTCCTTTTGGATAAGCAATAGGAAGTAGATAGAGGGTAACTTTTGTTGTACAATTTGAACCAAATATTTGAGGATGGATGGAATCCACCTTCTCATGGAAAGGTCATTTGGGAGGAGAACCCAAGAAGCATCAGTAGTAGATCACACTAATGCTGCAAAACCTGAATGATGGGCTCTATGTAGGAACCTGGGCCCCAGTGTAAGAGGCCAAACCATGCATTATTAATACATCAAGAATCTGATCAACCCAGAGCTGGAAGTCTACTGGCTCAGAATTTACCAGCAGCTTCAGTTTCCCAAATCAGTGAAGGGGAGACAGGCATCAACTCCTAAAACCTTCCAACAAGAACCACTATCTTTGAAGGACTAAATTTATAGCCACCCTGCTTCTTGGACCCCATTCTTGCTGGGGTTCCTTTAGAGCACAATACAAATGAGATTCAGACCCCTCAGAACAAGGACAGGGCTAGCCTGGAGGGGATGGAGGAGACAGTGAGAACAAAGGTCATGGTTTTGCCTAGGGTTTTTTGCCTTGGTGTCAGTTATTTTGTGTTAGGATATTCCCTTACTCCTCCCTCATAGGGGAAGATCATGGGCCTTTCATACCATCTCCATTCATCTACTCAAATGCGAGGAGATTATTTTCTTTATGAAGTATGCTGATTAATTGCCAAGGCAACACCTGTGCATCCCCATTTTTGCTATGGGAAGCATTCTAGGAAACCATGTACAAGACTACCCACCCAGTGACTTGGAATGCAGTGTGACCAAAGGCATTTCCAGAGAGCTCACAGGGCACAATGGTCACGCATGGGTGGATTTGCTGGATGGATTAGACAAACCAACCGCAACTCTTCCATCTTTTGTTTCGATTCTTTCCAGTAGATTGGCCTTGTTACCAATACTGATGCCAAGACTAGCAATTGCTTGCAACAAAGAATTGTTGTTAACCCCTACCCCCTGCTTCATTCACCCTAATTATTCTCTAACAATACAATGGCTTCAAAAAGCCTCCAACTGTCCAACAGACACTAAGGGCCAGAGGAATCACTGAACACAAGCAGCCCATCGATAGAAGACAACACTGAAGAAGCTTCTGTCTGGGTATTTGCTCCATCTTCTCTGAGACAATGGCAGAAAGAGCTCAGGGAATAAAAAGGAAGTCCTGCCCTGGGGATCTTTTGTTTGGCTGCCAATGCTGTATCTTTTCCAAGTTCTTGGGTATATCCTTCACCACTCCCCAAAGCAGGAAAAAGCCCCAGTTTCCTAGGAAATGCAGTTTCTATGTTTTTGATGAATTTTCATTGTACCCAAATCAGAGTTTAGTAAAAAGGGTCTGGTCAAGATTTTCTTATTACATAGCAGAGACATCAGTCACTGAGCTAAATCATAACAGCAATAACAACATAAATAGTTTCTTTCATAAAATGTCAGATGGCGTCACAGAGCCCACCAATGTCTCAGTTTGGGTTTTTGTTTGTTTGATTATCAGTTTCTTTGTTTGTTTAATTTTTGAACATGGATCGACAGAATAACTGAATAGAAAAATAACAGATTGGAAGTAAGCCATCATGAGAGGAGACCTGTTTAATGACATTGATACAATAATCCTTGAGGTTTCCAAACACGGAGAAAAAAAGCCAACAGAAAATTAAATGAGAAGAAGCCTTTGTTGATTACAAATCAACATATAATTAGATTGAGATGCACCCATGGTGATGAAATGGCAGCAGAAATAAAAGGTCAGTTGTTTCCAATAGTCAATGCCACCAGGCCTGTGTTTAAGGGGAACAGACCAACACAGTACCCAGAATCTCAAAGATATCTCAGAATAAAGAGGATTCATTCTAGTCCTTGAGTCATCAAGTAGTGTGTGTCCATCCATATGTAACTGGAACATTGGACCTGGAATGTGTACAGTGTGTCAATTACTATAGAGCAATTGAAGCAATAAAAACCAAAGCTCTAATGCCTGCAGCAGAACTATAAATAACTGAACAAAGGGAAACCGAATTCTCCGAGGAAGGAAAAGCCTGCATCAAAAAATCAGGAAGCTCTAGCCCTGTAAGTCTAGGTCTATGAGTTGAAATCAACTGGACAGTAGGGGGTTGGGTTGGGTTTTTCCCCAGACCTCAGAAAACACAAAAGAATAACAATCATGACAATTTATTAGTGTTGCCACTCAACTATTCTTACACACTAGATGACTGAACCATAGAGATAAACCCTTAGAAATACAAACCAGCATGTAGAAAGTTGCTTTTTCCCTAAAAGTTTGCATAACTAAAGAAGTTTACAATAGGGAACAATTTGAATAAATGCTTTTTTCCTAACAAATAAATAAGTAAATTAGGGTTATTGGAATTTGCAAAGGCTACAAGTTTAATAATCTTGAAGATATGTCATTAACTATGAAATAGGCATGATCATTCCTGGCAAGTTTTTGGTATATTTCTGAAAATTATAATATCAAAAAAACTGTGGCCACACAAAAAATTTTGAAATGTCATCATCTATCATATGTGACTCAAAGCAATAAGTAATTAGAAGACAAGAAAGTACAGATTTGCTTTAAAATTTCTGGTATATGTAGTCCTAGCTTTTAGATGAAATTAATTATGAAGACCGTATCTTAAATTATTAATTACAATAATGCATAAAGTACACACTACTTATTGTATTATAATTAGTGTGGAAGATATGCAGATGCACTGCCCAAAGCCTCCTTCAAAGAAGGACTTGCTGCCCAGCTCTGAGAGTACAGTCAGCAGACATACTCCAGCATCAGCTCCTTATGGGTCTGTCTCCGTTTCAGAGAGCCTCTTTGCTCCTGGGTCATGCCCTTCCAGAAAGAACTCATATCCAGTAACTAGGAGGTGTGGTAGGACCTCTGGCAGAGTAGTGCCTAAGGCACTTGACTGCTAACCAGAAGGCTGGTGGTTCAAACCCACTAGCCACTCCTCGGAAGGAAAATTGGGCAATCTAATCTGTAGTGATACTGCCTCACAAACCCAAGAAGGGGTCGCTATGAGTCAGGTTTGACTAGACAGCATACAACAATAACAACAACAGGAGGTGTGGTAGGAGGAGATACATATAAAGGCCTCCATGTCAGTCTATATGGAGCAATATTCACTCTAGAATGCCCTGTGGGGTTGACTGAGGTTGTTTTAGGTCTGCATTACAGTTTAATTTCTCTCTCTGCTCAATCCTCCTTCTTTCCCAAATGCTGATTCTTAGTAAACATCTTGTACCCTAAAGTCCATTTCAGTAGTTGCTTTTGTAAAACCCAACCTAAAACAGCTATTCAATAATCCATCCAATCAAAATACAGAAAATATTTATTAAGCACTTGACTGCTAACCAGAAGGCTGGCAGTTCAAACCCACCAGCCACTCCTCGGAAGGAAGATGGGGCAATCTACTTCCGTAGTGATACTGCCTCG
>NW_006921675.1:6109565-6133671 GCF_000298275.1 Orycteropus afer afer | reverse complement strand
TGGTATTCTTTGCTTTCAGCTAAGATCCAGTAGCATAGTGGCTAAGGCACTTGACTGCTAACCAGAAGGCTGGCGGTTCAAACCCACTAGCCACTCCTCGGAAGGAAGATGGGGCAATCTACTTCCGTAGTGATACTGCCTCGGAAACCCAAGGAGGGGTCACTATGAGTCAGGTCCAACTCGATGGCACATAACAACAACAACAACCATGAGTCAAGCCCTGTTCTGCATACCAAGGATTGAATAAATTCTTATTCTAGCATGGAAAAACAGACAATAAACACAAAAATAAGTAAATGTGATCAATTCAGACTGTCATAAATGTCCAGAAAAAAATAAAACAGGGTAATCAGGTTAGGGGGTGTCTGGCAGGGGCAGGATAGAAGAGTGCTAGTTTAGCTGGGAATTTCAGGGAAGCCTCTCTAGAAGCTGACTTTCTAGCTAACATCTGACAGATGTACCATGCCAGTCATGTGAACATCAGGAGTAAAAGCATTCCAGGAAGTGTGTGGACTGCTACAGGTGCAAAGTTCCTAAGGCAAGGACAAGTCTGACATTCTGAAGGGACAGCAGGGAGGTCAGTGTGCCTGAATTGCAGTGTTACAAGACAGGGTCAGGAAGGCATGGACCAGCTTGCATATCTTTTCTCTGGACACTGAGTAATTCAAGGGGTAGACCATGTCACATGTATCCAGTTAAGAGCATAAATCTGGATTCAAATTCTGGTTCCACCACTGATAAGCTATGTGACCTTAACCAAGTTACTATTTTCTCTGTGACAGAGTTTACTTAATAGTACTCCGATAATATCTTCTTCATGTGGTTCTTATGAGTATCAAGCAAAAGAATGTATGAAAAATATTTAACATGGTTCCTAGCACATAGCAAGGGCTCAATAAATTATAACTATAATTATTAATTTTTAGCCCCAGAAACTTAGCAGGCACTCACAAAGTGTGTTGATCAAGTAAGGCAAAATCCTTCCTCTGAGCAATAGAGTTTATACTGAGAAAGCAACAAAAGGACAAAAGAGGATTTATTACATATTTGTTCAACAAGTACTTACTGAGCACTAACATGTAGGAAAGAGCTCTGGTGGTGCAGTGTAAGGCATTCAGCTGCTAACCAAAAAGTCAGTGGTTCAAACTCACCAGCTGCTCCACAGAAGAAAGATGAGGCAGTCTGCTTCCATAAAGATTTACAGACTCGGAAACCCAATGGGGGTTGCTATGAGTTGGAATCAACTCGATGGCAATGAGTTTGTTATTTTTTGTAACATATAGGAAAAGCTGAACTTCTTAACTTCAAAGAAAGGACTTACAAAATAGAAGGGGAAACAAGATATCCAGGTATCTTCCATTTCCAGGGAATCTGTGACAAATGTCATAAAAGTATAGACTATCTAAGAGTTCAGAGGTTGGTGGTAACATCCAAACTCCCCCTAGTTAGAATACTAGGGATGCTACCTTGAAGGATGATGGGATTTTTGATGAGCAAAGATGAAGAAAGGGTCCATTCTGGACAAACAGAAGGGGTTGAACCAAATATAAAGTAAAGAAAGCAAATGTATCTTTAGGGAATAAAGATTTGATCAGGATGGCTGGAAGGTGGGAGTTTACGCTTCGGAGAAGTGAAAGACACGTGTGGAGAGGGCAGTGTGGATTACCCTACCAGGGTCTCAGATGCTGTGGTGGTTAAGTTTGTGGGTCAACTTGATCGGGCCTGGTTCAGTGGCTGGGCAGCTGGTGGTAGTTATTCCCCATGATGACACTGGCAATCAGCTCCATGGTGGGATCTACCACAAGCAGCTGAGTAGCTGCTTTAGGGATGTGGTCTGCTTCCCGTATATAAGCAGCAGCTTTGGGAACGGTGTCCAGCTTATGGCACCTTTGAACCCTACATGTAGCTGAGTTGTTGTTTAGCAGCCTGCCATGCTCTGCTGATCATGGGACTTCAATGGACTTGAATCAACAGCCTGCCGTGTGGTTTGGTAACATTGGGACTGTACCTTTTTATTTGTCAACCTTGGGCTTGTTAGCCTTAGCACCCAGTAGCTGCCTGAGTGAAGAGATGCCTCTAGCGTCAGTGGGCCGGGAGCAAGAGGCAGAGCTGAAGCCCATGGTCGAGGGGCTTTCACACAGCCCCTAGAGCCTGGCACTTTGAACTCGGACTTCTAGCCTCTGAAATCATAAGAGAATAAACTTCTGTTTGTTCAAGTCATTCCATTTGTGGGTAACCAGAACAGATGCCAAGCCACACGTGGTAAAACCAGACAGGCTTTCAGAGCAGAAGTATGGTCACATCAAGACAAACTGACCTAGCAGGTGAAAATGGAGGTAGGGTGGACACTGCTAGAGTCATTTAATCATTATAACAACCCAATGAGCTTCCTCAGAAAGGGAAATGGAGGAAGTGTGTGCCCAGGTTGCACAGCTTAGATGGCGGTGATGGGGGTGGAATACAAATTTAGGTAGTCTGGCTCCAGAATTCTTAAAGAGAGAAATATGATTGGGCATTATCCTGTGAATGACAGGAGAAAAAGCAAAGGAGCTGAACTACAGAAGAGGGGTGGGAAAACAGAAAGCCAGAAGGTGGGCAGAAACTATAAGCTTGTAAAGGAATAAAACCTGAGAACCCAAAGAATTTAAATGGAACCTGTATTCATTAGACTTAACCAAAATGATGAAACAAAATAAGTCATCACGACACCGTGATTGTCAGTTTAAAAAGAGCACAAATGCAATTTCCTTACAACAACAAAGGAAGAAAAGAAAAGTAAACAGAAAGTTGCTTGATGGGAGGTTCTGACCCCACATAGAAGTTTACAAGAGGGAAGAACATGCATTTTGGGTTTGACAGTGTACCAGAGCTACATTTCAAAGAGAAAGGCAAGAAGGTGTCATAGAATAGGTACTGGTGGCTATCTGGGGTGCAAGTCATGATAACACACAAACAGCTATCGGTTGACAGAACAAACAATGAACACGTAAAGATGGCAAGCTCCCTGGCGTCTTGCTTTTCTCTGGAGAAATGTACATAGGCATTTGGTTTTCTTTTCGTTCAGTGAATTAATATTTGTAAGGACCCAGCACAGTGCTGGGGCACTTTTCCTTCTCAGCTCCTTCCTGCCCTAACCAACAAAAGGGCAAAATAACCTTTCTTTCTCTGATAGCTTAAGTTGGAGAAATAGAAAACTGTCTTATAGTTCTTTGGAAAGAAAAACATCAAGGCAAATTTAGATGGGCTGAAGCCCTTGAGTAATGATGAGGTGGGATGGGCCCGGGGAGTGTTGCTGCTGCTGTTAGCTGCCACCAACTCATGCACAATGGAGCGCAATGCTGACCATCCTGCACCATCCCCATGGCTGGCTGCAGATCAGACCACTGTGATCCATGGGGTTGTCACTGGCTGATTTTTGGAAGCAGATTACCAGGCCTTTCTTCCTAGTCCAGCTTAGTTGGGAAGCATCACTGAAACCTGTTCAGCATCATCACACACAAGAAGATTGGTGGCTGCACCTGAGGTACAGGAGCCAGGAATCACAATCTGGTCTTCCACAAGGGAGGTGAGAATTCTACCACCGAGCCACCCATGGCCTGAATGGGCACAGAAACTGTCTTTTTTGAGAAGCAAACAAGGACAGGGACATGAACAAAGTTCAGGCTACATGAAAACAAGAGATCTTTTGTACTCTGGACACTTTGTTATTCTACCAAACCCAAAACCAAGCTAAACTCACTGCCATCAAGTTGGATCCGACTCACAGTGATCCCTCCTTGGGTTTCTGAGGCAGTATCACTACGGAAGTAGATTGCCCAACCTTCCTTCTGGTTAGCAGTCAAATAGGCACTATGCCACCACAGCTCCCTTATTCTACCAATGACTCACTGTTGTTGTTATACACCGTTGAGTGGTCCCTGACTTATAGCAACCCCTCCTTGGGTTTCCGAGGCAGTATCTCTGTGGAAGCAGATTGCCCAACCTTCCTTGCAAGGTGTGGCTGGTGAGTTTGAACCATCAACCTTCTGGTTAGCAGTCAAGTGCCTTACGCACTATGCCACCAGAGCTCCCAATGACTCACTATAAAGAATAAATTCCTGTGCCCATTGAAACCTCAGTTTTCCCTTCTTTATTTAAAGAAATAATCACCCTTTATTACCATTTTACCCCCTAGTAATTGATGAGCAAAGCCCTCTGAGCACTTGCAATGGAAGATTAGGTAAGGAAAAGGAATTAGTTATATACACGCTGTAGAAAAAACACACTGGTTGTTCACATGAGTTTGAAGGCATAATGGCCTGATGCAAGAATTCTTGTGCTGCTAGTGGATACCATCTTCTTTTCTCCACCCTCCCTAACCAGACAATCACCAGAAGTTCCTGTTTATTGTCTGTCCTTCCCTAAGTGGTTGTATATGGAAGTGTGGTGTTGAAGCTGTTAAAGGCTTCCAGATACTGAGGTGAAAGGTGCTGTTTAAAGTCATCCCACTCCTTACAGACCTAACAGGCATGGGCTGTGGCTCCAAATACAGACAATGAGGTTTGTTCTGAGATGAAGAAAACGAAATATCTGAGGCAGCCTGTATTATTGTAGATATAACACCCAGGGTATAAGGGTGCCCAATAAAAAACACTGCTGCTGATAAAGGAGACTGTGGGTTCCTGGACAATGTCAGTGTCACACACAGTGAAAGGTCTCTTTGCTCCAGATGCCTTCTTGAATGTTCTGTACCCATAGTCATCTGGGTAGACTATGTAGGAATAAGTAATACTTGTGGCCAGTACAATGCGGCTAATATCACATTCTCAAATCCAGCTGAGAATTTTCAGATATTACATTACACTTAGAGTGATCAGATATTCTAAAGTCAGGAAAAAAAAAAAAAAAAGGACACTTGTCAGTAGAGTATATTCAAGGGGACAATGGAACAGAATATTTGAAGTAAGATTGTTGAACTATTTGACAATTATATTAGACTCTGCTGGACGAAGAGGCCTCATGGGGTTCTTTTGGCTGATGGTGATTACAAAGGAGGCTCCAGATTTCAGGACAGAATCAGTACAATGCGCTGGGTTGGCAGGATGGGTGAGAGAGAGTGAAAGAATGAGTAAAAGGAGAGAAGAGGGAGTTGAAGATAAGATATCAAAGCCAGGCACTAGAGGGAACTTCTGGAGTTCAGTGACATAAAGAGTTGTGGAGAATTGCATCTTCTGTGAAGAAGTACAGTCTGCGGCCAAAGCAAGGCAATTGTTTGCTCCCTTGGTAGGTAAGAGTGTGAGGTGATAGCAGTTGGATTTTCTCAGAGAGACAGGCAGAGAAAAAAGCTGAAATAGCTCTTAAGCAGACTTTGTTCATTTAGGATTCCACATTATTGGTTAAGATCAACACCAAGTGTAAGGCTCAAAGGTAGGGTGCTGGTTGTGAAATCTTGAGAAATGGAATCAGAAAAGAAGAACTAGAATAGGCAAGGTTATAGGACACATCCACCCATACCCTCCAAGTATTTCTGGTTGAAGTGACAGAAGAATAGTAGCATTTTTGTCATGTAACAGTTGTGTCTCATCTAGGATGAGTCTCCCCAGGAAACCACAATCCCCACAAAGGCAAGGGCTAGAGCTTAGTCATCTATATGGCCTGAGTAGCCAGCATACTGCCTGACATATTGTGACTGTTCAATAAATGTTTGTTGTTTTTGTTGTTGTTAAGACACCAAGATTCCTGCAGAACTAGTGTCCCCTAATAGTGGTTTACAGAAAATCACAGAACATTAGATCTGGAAAGGGTCATAGAGATCATTGCATTCAATTCCCTGACATAGGTCCAGAAACTGAGGCTAAGAGGAGTAACATGTCTTGCCCAAGGTCACAGCTGTTGAGTCACAGAGCCAAGTCTATGCTCTTTCTACACACTTCATGGTTCTCAAAATTGATTGTGCATATATGAATGTTTTAACAGTCTCTGGCCTTGTTAAAAATTCAGGTTCTTTGACTTTGTCTTCCAATATTTTGATTGCTAGGGGACCCAGGAGTCTGAATTTTCAACAAGCACTACATGAACCCCAAGTTGATGAAATCTAGTGCTGGTGTTCCACTGACTATAATCCAAGGATATACATTAAAAACAAACAAACAAAAACATCCCACTGCCATCAAGTTGATTCTGACTCATAGTTACCCCCATTGGGTTTCCAAGGTGGTAAATCTTTACAGAAGTAGATTGTCCCATCCTCCTTCTGTGGAGCAAGTGGTGGGTTTCAACAGCTAACTTTCTGGTTAGCAGTCAAATGCCTTAGGCACTGTGCCACCAGAGCTCCTTTAATCCAAGGATATACTGGATATTTTACGTGGTCTGGCTTTAAGAGCCAAGATCAAGCTGAGAACTATGGTCTTAATTATGAATAAGGGTTAACATAATCTATCAGCAACACTTCTTTGTAAAAATTAATAAATTATATATTTTAAAAAATGTGTTTAATCAAAACTACAGTGAGATATCACTTCACACCCACTGGGATGGCTATAAGATGGACAATAACAAATGTGGAGAAGGATATGGAGAAATTGGAACCCTCATAAGTTGCTGGTAGGAATATAAAATGGTATAGCTGTTGTAAAAAACATGTAATTCCTCAAAGATTAAATATAGAGTTTCCATATGTCCTAGCAATTCCACTCTTAGGTATCTACAGCCAACAGTAATGACAATATATTTTCATGTAAAAACTTGTACATGAATGTTCATAGCAGCACTATTCATAATAGCCGAACAATGGAAATAATTCAATGTGTATCAACTATAATGGATTAAAAATGTGGCATATCTATACAATGGACTATTATTTGGCAATAAAAAGGAGTACTGATACATGCTAAGACATGGATGAGCTTTGACAACATTACGCTATGTGAAAGAAGCCAGTCAGAAAAGGCCACGTATTAAATAATTCCATTTATCAGAAATGCCCATGATAGTATAAGCAAATCCATAGAGATAGAAAGTAGACTGGTGGCTGCCTAGTGCTGATGATGGAGGTGGAGGGGATGCAACGTGGGGAATGACTGTTATTGGGTACACGATTTCTTTTGGGGATGATAAAAATGGGCTAAAATTAGATTGTGATTATGACTGTACAACTCTGTGAGTACACTAAAACCCAATCAACTGTATACTTTAAAAGGGTAAATTTTACAGTATATGAATTATATCTCAATAAAGCTGTTAAAGTGTTTTTGAAACATCATGCTGACTTGTAAGTGTTCTACATAGTTTGGCTTACAGAAACCGAAAATTCAAAAGCCTATGAGGCAAGGCACATAAATAAAGTCTAAGTGAAGCAACTCAGGTGTAAGAAAAACCAGGAGTAGTGGGGACTTCAGCAAGCTGGAGAGACATGCCCAGTCTAAAGCGGGCAGTAGCTACTTAGGTCTAATCAAGTGTTGCCACGCAAGACTGTGGCTCACTACTGTCAGATTTTCAAATTTTTAAGAGCACCAGAAACCTAGATATTTATAGAATATCTCTCAATTTTTAAACTGATAGTGAATTCATATTTTTTAAAAAACATCATTGAGAGCCAAGTAAAATATGTCTGTGGGCCAGCTTGTGACCTTGGATCAATACATGTACTTTTCCTTTGCAATTAGTAGACGAATTACATACAAGGAGCTCAGAAGCCTTTATATTAAGTAGTTGTCACAATTTGGAATATCCAGTCAATTAACAAATATTGGATATTCCAAATTGTGACAATTACTTACTAAGGAGCTCTGGTGGTGTAGTGCCTAAGGCATTTGATTGCTAACCAGAAGGCTGGCAGTTCAAACCCACCAGCCACTCCTCAGAAGGAAGACAGGGCAATCTACTTCCACAGAGATACCGCCTCAAAACCCAAGGAGGGGAACCTTGGAGTAGGAATGACTCGACAGCAGTGAGTTTGGTTTGGTTTTTGGTTTCTCGATCTAAGACAATGTGAATTAAGAGCATTAGTCATGGTAAGTAATTAATATCACAAATGGAAAATTGGCATTTGTGAGGGAGGTGGCTTCAGCGGGCTATACAAGACAGTTATGCATATGACACTAAAACCAAGGCTCCTAAGTTCCAGTACACTGCTAGGCCCCCATCTTGTGATACTTAAAACTGGCTCTGGATTATCCAACTGGCTTATTTTTCATTGTTTCAATGAACAGCAGGAGGAAACAGACTCATAGTTTCTCGATGTGCTCACGAGCTTCAATTCAAGACGCGATTCAATCTTCCCGAGTCAGAGGGGAATAGACGCTTGAATCCAGGTGCTCTGTAGGTTGGAAGAGATTGAAATCCCGGAGTTGGCTCCACAGCAGAAATGTTTTTTTTTTTCAATAATCCTCTTCTGAAGAAATTTCCCAGAACAGGGAGTTCTGAGGCAGATACATCACTGTGTGCATAATTGAAATAGCAGGTGAACAAAGGGAGGAGGGGTCAGCTGACTTGAGGAAGGGTCATACAGGTGTCTTTGAAAAGGGGCAAGTGCTGGGGAATCAATTTGTGTGCTTTCTCAGAGACTGAAGGAACAGATTGTTACAATTAGTTAAGGGGCTGCATATGAATGACCCCCTTTGTGTGGATGTCTGCAAGTTCATATAGAGCCAGCAGTCATTTGGAATCCAGGTCAGCCCAAGAAAGCTGAACACGGGTATGTGTTTATGGGGATTCAAAAGATGAAGTGGCTTGTTTTAGAGAGCAACACCCCTCCCTTCCCCAAAGCAGCTCACAAAGATAACAGCCTAGAAGGTGTCACTGTCCTGCAAGCCTTTGGCTGGGGCTTCAAACCTCATTAAAAGATTTATTAGTCATGTGAAGGAAAGTAACAGAATCAGCAGTGTGTTCTGCAACAGAAACAATAAACATGATTGCGAAACACCCAGTTAGTGATTCCTAATAGAGCATGAATAGATTCTGCAATCCAGAATACACTCTCTGTGTCCTTGGTCTACTTCTCTTCTGCTTCACTGATCTTGTTGGCTGTCTTGGCTTCAAGTATTTCAGGTATCTCTCACCTGTACTCTTTCTTGACCGAGTTATAGTCTCCTACAAGACTTTTCACTCGAATGTCTCATTAGCACCTTAAATTAAATTGCACATGTTACAAGAGACTTCATCATTCCCAAGGCTGCTTTTCCTCTGGGTTTCTGGTTGAAGGTGTCAGGATCCACCCAGAGACCTGAGGCATCATCCTAACATCAACCTCTGTATCCACCAATCATTATAGTCAGCCCATCTGACTTCTGAAATGCAATTCAAATCTCTCTCCTCTTCTACCACCACACTTCCTTGCCTTTCATCTATTCTAGACAACACAAAAGCTTTCTAACTGGTCCCTTTGCTGCCATGTTCTCTCTCCCCACATGACCACTGGTATTCTCTTTCTGAAAACGTAATCAAATGAAGTTATTCTCTTTTTCAAAACCTCCATAAGCCCTTCTAGTGTTTACAGGAAAATGCCTTAGTATGCTACACAAATTCTATCATAATCCTACCCCTGATTTAACCTATAAGATTATCTTTTTACTGCAACCCCTTAAATATTTTCTCATTCTACTGTAAAACACTATGCTCTTTTACAGCTCTTTGTATTCACATATATTGTTTGCCCCACTTTTGTCCATCTGGACAATTTCTGTATACAGCACTCTTGAAGTTCCCTCTCAAATGTTTCTTACTCTCCTTTCAGAATTATTTGCTTCTTCTGTCATTCCCAAGTATTTTTCTCATACCAATCTCAAAGCATTAACACAATGAATATAGCCTGTTAGAATCTGAACTTCAGGTCCAAGGCCATGCCTTACTCATGATTTCATCTCTAATGACTAGGATACTCATGTGCTACATAAATGTCTGTGAACTGAATGAATAAACTAAGAGACTAAAGCATTACACAAGCAAGAGAAGTGGGCTTCCTATATAATTAAATGTATAACCATGAATCTAAAAATAAGTATTTCTTCTAAAATTAACTTTATGATGAGGAATATTAGCCAGAAAAAATAATATAATTAACATATATATCTTTGAATCAGACAACCAGGACTGATCTTTCAGTCCTGGTAGTGCCTAAGGCACTTGACTGCTAACCAGAAGGCTGGCGGTTCAAACCCACCAGCCACTCCTCGGAAGGAAGATGGAGCAATCTACTTCCATAGTGATACTGCCTCGGAAACCCAAGGAGGGGTCGCTAGGGGTCGGGTCCAACTCGACGGCATATAACAACAACAACAACAGGGAAAATACTTACTATTATGTCTGGCAAATATTAAGCATTATGTGTATGTTGGAGCTCTGGTGGCATAGCACCTAAGGCATGTGACTGCTAACCAGAAGACTGGCGATTCAAACTCACCAGCCACTCCTTGGAAGGAAGACTGGGCAATCTACTTTCATAGAGATACTGCCTCAGAAACCCAAGGAGGGGTCACTACGAGTTAGATACGACTCGATGGCAGTGAGTGAGTGATGTGTATGTTTGCTGTTATTATATTGTTAGAGGGTTATGATGTGATCCATAATCAGTCTAAATAGATATAAAAATTAGCTGCCATAATGGAATTCTACTGTTTATGTTACCCACCTACAATTAAGATATCCACACATACCTCATTGTACATACAAAACAAGATTCTTAATGCACACAAAAATATCCTGCTTCAAAAACATGAATGAACCAATGGCCTTTGGCCATAGCCCACATACTAGCATCAGAGAACAATATGCTTAAACCCTTTTGGCAACACCTTCTAGGTTTTTCTATAGACCAACATCAAGCCAATTTATCTGACCTCCTTGATCTACACAGCCCATCCAGTACCTACAGCTATTTCCGAGAGGTCAGAATGAGTCAGAACAAGAAAATGATTAATCAACTTGGAGGGATTTGGAACCTGGAAAAGAGCCATCCTGTGAGTAAAACCTCAGAGCTGTGGGACCGCAGCGCTTGGAAAGTTAGGGGATTTCCATGGTTGAAAACATTTGGCTGGCTTGCTATGGTCCTCTGGCCTCACAATAAAGACAGAACAGACTGAACTGGGTGATTTACCTCTGACAATATCCTATGTCTGCTGTCTTTGGCTGTCCACTCTGACTTGACAAAACCAAAGTTATTCCCCAAGCCTTATGACTTTGGAACTGGCTCAGAAAATTCCCTGTGCTTCTTCCTCCTGATGGCTATCATTCTCAGGCACTGGGTTCACTTTTCTGTATTGTAAAGCTTAAATTAGAAGTGCTATGTGAAGCAGCTGGCACCATACTTGGTAAACAGTAGGTGATCTGCCTCTTTTTGGGGGGTGGGGAGGGCGAGGGGTTGGGGAGCAAGGTGGTCTCCCAAAACTCAGGGTATAAAGCATCATCTTGCTTTTCTTTCTTGCCTGTTGTCAACCTACCAGTGCCATTTAAAAATTGCTTTCCACACTTAAGACATATCACCTGCCATTGTTCCTTAATTCTTCTATTCAAATTCCTCCAATTCCCTTTTTCGAGGACTTCATTACTGAAATTACTTTTGGAGATGCTACTCCAGTATTATTACATTTTTCCTCTAAAGCACCACAGACACTGCATCTGAAGAGTATTATGGCCCTGACGTGTTCTCCCATATTTGCTGTTTAATCTGTAATATTTACTGATCTCTGCACAGCTTCTTTGCTTTCTGATCTATTTGCCTGTCCTCCCTAGTCATGTTTCTAATTCTTTCATCTTTTTGTCCTTTCACATTGTTTGCACAGCCTTGCTTCTTCTTTCTTTCATTTCAACACATGAATCACTTGGATTTTATTACTATTTATTACCATCTCTTTCTTTCCAGGTTCTGCTTTCTATTCTATTACTGCATAAATTCTACACTCCTTGTATCTGCTATCAATACTTTGTTGCATGATACACTAATGCTCAACTGTTTGTGGGTCTTTCTCCCTATTCCACTCTTTAGTATTGTCATGGATTGAATTGTGTTCCCCCAAAATATGTGTCAACTTGCCTGGGCCATGACTCTCAGTGGTTTGGTAGTTATGTAATCATGTAATTTGGCAGTGATATAATGATATAATCATCCCCCATGATGTGATCTGATGTGGTTAGCAATCAGTTGTAAGTGGATTCAGGTGGGATGCAATACCTTTACTCAAGTCACAGCCCTGATCCCACATAAGGGGAGTTTGGCCTGCATCACCTTTGATCTTACAAGAGATGAACGGAGAGAGATGCAAGCAGAGATGGAGGGACCTTACTACTATCAAGAAAAAGGAGCTGAGAGTGAAGCATGTCCTTTGGACCCAGGGTCAGTGCATTGAAAACCTCTTAGACCCAAGGAAGACACATGGAGATCTCCAAGGAATTCAGGGCCCACAGGTATTGAAAGGAGAAAAGGGCCTTCCTCCAGAGCCAATTGAGAGAAAGCCTACCCTAGAGCTGGTACCCTGAATCCAGATTCCTAGCATCTTAAATTGCGAGATAACAAATTTCTATTTGTTAAAGCCATCCACTTGTGGTATTTCTGTTATAGCAGCGTTAGATGACTAAGACAAGTGTTATCTGTTTTTCTTACATAACTTTTTAGGACCTTATCTATTAATTTAATGAAGGAATAAGTTTAGGTAATACTTCCTACTCAAATATTTGCCCTACCAGAAAATATTAAAGTACCTCTCTATTCAGCAAACATGTTGCTTAAACATAGTTATGCATCTCATATATACAAACAAACATATATATGCAAACTTTCATTGGCAGGGTTCTTATCCACTCATCCATGGATCACAAGGAACTTGCTGAGCAATGACAGCTACTGCTTTTCACTGCATTGGTGTGGACAGAGGGCCTGGGAATTTTGCCTTTTGACACACAGGGCAGTAAACACACTGGGGATTAACAGTGAAGAGAGAAGAAACAGGTGGGAAAGGGGCTAAAATCTTGTGTTGGAGGAGAAAGAGAATGGAAAGAAATTTCAGGAAAAGGAATAGAAGCTGTAGACTAAATGAATACATAAGGAAAAGCAAGGGAGAGAAGAAATAGGATTAAAGAAGATTTAAAAAGGAAATGCAGGATTGGAGGAAGTGGAGTGGACAAGGAAAAGAAAAAGAAATCAGGAACTGAGGCAAAGAGAAGAAAAAAGTCGCACACAGCTGGTCATTCACTTGAAAAGGAATGCATGATTAGGAATAAGCAAATACAGATGAGAAAACATTCCAAATCAATGTGTTATCCTCATTTTATAGTCCCCTTTGTTATTATAATCTACTATCCACAATATGGCTTCTTGTTACAAATCCTTTAGATATAGAAGAATCTATCCTTCTATAGGGGAGCTCTGGTAGTGTAGTACGTAAGGCAATTGACTGCTAACCAGAAGGCTGGAGGTTCAAACTCAACAGCCACTCCTCGGAAGGAAGGTTAGGCAATCTACTTCTATAGTGATACTGCCTCGGAAACTCAAGGAAGGGTCGCTATGAGTCGGGTCTGACTCGACGGCACATAACAACAACAACAACAACAACATCCTTCTATAGAAGCATAAATGTCACTCTTGCTAATCCGCCCGAAGTCAGTCACTCCAGTCAAAGTCCTCAAAGACACAATCCTGTCAATCTACACAACTCAACAGTGAGAAAATAACTCTAAGTGGGATGTTCTTCTGATAGTTTACTTCTAATGACTGGCCCTAATTTTGCCCTTCTATATATGATAAGGATGATGATCTTAATTATTTTTTTATCACATTTACAGAATTTAAAAAATTAATTTTATCCTGTTGTTCTTGTTATGTACCATCGAGTCAGATCCGACTCATAGCGACCCCTCTTTGGGTTTCCGAGGCAGTGTCACTACGGAAGCAGATTGCCCCATCTTCCTTCCAAGGAGTGGCTGGTGGGTTTGAACCTCCAGCCTTCTGGTTAGCAGTCTAGTGCCTTGGGCACTACGCTACCAGAGCTCTAGGCCAGTACAATGGCCAAAATCCCTCTTGTTAATTATGGATTGAAATTCTGAAAGTATATTGGAGATAAAAGAACTCTAAAGTCACAGACAGGCATTCCTAAGCTGGCTAAGGGTCTTTATAACAACTGCTAGGGAAGGTTGATGGGAGCTCTGGTAGCATAGTGCCTAAGGCACTTGACTGCTAACCAGAAGGCTGGCGGTTCAAACCAACCAGCCACTCCTCGGAAGGAAGGTTGGGCAATCCTACTTCCATAGTGATACTGCCTCGGAAACCCAAGGAGGGGTCGCTATGAGTCGGGGCCGACTCGATGGCAAATAACAACAACAACAACAGGGAAGGTTGAATCGATTCCATAGCTCTGGGCCCCAAGGTCAAGTGAGGAGTGCAATGCTGAGGCTCTCTATATCAGAGGCTCTGGGAAGAGAGAAGAGAAAGAGAAGATACTGTCCAAAGAGAAGCAGAGGTGGCCCACTGCCTCCTCAGGCAAAACCACAAACCTATGATAGAGAGGGCATTACTGTATCATTAAAGACATCCACATGCCTCAAAAGATCCAAAAGCCTCCACCATTACCTGAAATATTATTGCTTTAATTAAAAATCCTTGAAAATACCATTACATTTCCATCGGTATAGCCAGTACCTAGCACAGTGCCTGCCATATGTTGTTGTTATGTGCCATCGAGTCGGACCCGACTCATAGCGACTCCTCCTTGGGTTTCTGAGGCAATCTATGGAGGTAGATTACCCAATCTTCTTTTGAGGAGTGGCTGGTGGGTTTGAATGGCCAGCCTTCTGGTTAGCAGTCAAGTGCCTTAGGCACTATGCTACCAGAGCTCCCCTGCCATATAATAGGACACAGTAAACATTTCTAGAAGGAAGAAAAAGGAAGAGAAGAAAAGAAAAAACTAGAAAGGATTCTCAAACATTTTATCAGAGCATGATGATCAAACACTTAGCTCCACGAAAGAGCCCTAGTCTGGGGGTCAGAAGATTTGGGTCCTAGCTGTGTAAAACTGGGCCATTCATTTAGTCCCTCTGGCTATCAGTTTGCTCGTCTTTAAAATAGGTTGGAAGAGCTCTATAAGTAAAGTAATATGTGAAGGAGTTTGGCTCAATGGTTGGCCCAAAGCAGACCTTTAACCTATGTTTACCCAGTTTTGCTTCCCATCTTTTAAACCCCATTCTGAGTCATTTAGTTGGGCTCCTTTATTATATAAATGAGCAAAGTAAAGAACAGAGATGTGGCAAGTCCAAGATCACACAATTAATGGCAGTACATCCAAGACAACCATCAAGCTCTCTTCACTCTCAGTCTGGTGCCTGTGCCCTTTCTTCTCCATAACCCTCCCTCCTGACTTGATTAGTATACTTGCTTCTCTCTGCCATCCATGAAGAAGTTTATAAAGATAATATAAAGATGGGGTTCCAAGCCATCAAGTCCAGACCATTGTCTTTGCGTAAGACTCATCTGAAAACGTCCAAAAGGAATACATTAAAAAAAAAAAAAAAAAAAGCCTCAAAAATGGAAATTCCACTATGTTCCTCAGTAGTTCACTCCAATTCTACTTGTTAGTGGATACTTCCTTATGTCTAATCAAATCCTTCATGCTGCAGTTTAAGCCTCAGGTAAGATGGAAAACACTGGTCACCATGTTCCGTTAAGAGTCTTTATGGACTTAGATTACTATTGAATTGTCCTTTATCCTCCTTCCTTCCTAAGCTGACTAATGCCAATTGCTTTACATTCTCTTAGTTCCCAATCCTTTAATCACCTTTGTAGCTGAACTCTCAGCCACCTCTAGATTCAATGCCTCCCTGTTAACTGTAAATCACAAAACTGGGCACAACTTCCAAGTATGGTTCTGAATTTTGATGACAAACTGACTGTACTATGGATTCAACAGGACAGTTCCCTAAATTAGTGTCCCACCATCATGCTTTGGTTTGTAAAACTACAGATTACCTTAGTTGAGGCTGAAAGTGGAGTATTTGCATCTTCTCCATACCAAATTTAACCTTGAACTGGCTTCTTTCAATCTCAGAGCACATTTCTAACTACTTTTTCTCTAAGCAATTAGGGAAAACTAACTTTAATAAGAACTCAGGTAAAAAGTATGTAAGAAAGTAAATTAGCTGAACAGGAATCCTAAAATGTTTCCATGAAGAATAAATATGAGTATGTTTTGAGTTTCGTGTAGCACTATTCTTGCCTTAGCAAAGTGGTATCCAAGGAGTAATGAGTTGCTGAAGCACAATTTACTTATTGCCTCGACAGTGTTTTCTCATTTTTTTACAACTCCTTTAAACCTACAATATTTTAGAGTTTACTTCCAAATTACAAAACAGTATGCCTTTAACAGATATATATTTTTTCTCCTCTGTTTCTACATATACTGTTGAGGCTTAAAAAGAAAATATTTTCTAAGGTGTCTTTCATTTTTTACATAAAAAGTAAGATCATGATGCTGCAAAATGAACAATACCCTGACCCATATATTCACATCAGCTTAATGAATATTTATCAGGCACCTACTATGTGGGCACTTGGTAGCTGGAGAGCTGGATAAAATAAGAACAAAGTATAATTCAAACCTGAAAGGCTTTTCAGAGGTGACATTTAGGTTGTTCAGAGAGGAATGAATAGAATTTAGGCTGATGCTTAAACTGAAGGAAGATATGCCAACCAGAAGTAATACATGAGCAAAGAAGGGCACAGCAGTCTGGCTTATACAGTTAATGAGACATTGGCAAAGAAAATGATTGGGAAAGAAGAAAAAGAATAAAAACTGGATTCTGGAAAGATGTTATTTTTACAACAAATTTTCCAACTAAAAGCTGTACTTGAAAAGTCATCCAAGAGCTGTAACAGAGTCACACCATTTCAGTGCAATCTCAGGAAGAGAAAACAACTAAGGAACACGAAGAGTTGCATGCAGGATGGAGACTGCACAAAAGGGGGCGGTTTAAAAGGCCTGATGACCCCATTGTTAGGTCCCACTTGGCAAATGTGGGGCTTCTTTGTCTGTGCATGTGTGCTTCTCAGCAACAACAACAACAACAACAACAACAAACTGTAGCTGAGGTTGATTTGTAATTCTTCGCTGTGGCTTTGAATCATGGATGGTATCAGTACAGCTACAGAAATTGGGTTTGTCAGTTAAGCCTCCCTCCCTGCTGGCTAAGCAGTAAAGCATGAAACATAAACCATAAAGAAACAATGGCAAGGCTCGGAGTTATCTGTTGTTGTTCTCCAAATACAACTTAGTGACAGAATGGAAAATGGTGAGCTGGGAATCCAAACTATATTCTCATCAAGGCCATGATCATTTCTGAGTGTAGGGTTTTCATTTATTTCTTTCCTTCTTCTTCTTCTTATTAAATTTGTTAACAAAGGAGTAGGAAAACGGTTGGGAAACGCTTGAGGATGGTTTGGCAGAATAGAGTACATGGCTGCAATAGCTAGAAGGAATTATGAGTTATCATGGCAGAGTTCTCAATCCACATTCCCTTAACAATTACACATGCTTGCGCCATGTGACAGTCTCACAATAAACTGAAGGAACTAAAGGGCTTGGAGGCCTTGTGTTAATACTACATGTACGTGCTTGTAGGCACATATATACATATGTATGTGCTTTCAGGCACACACACACACGTGTGTGAATGTGTGTGTGTGTGTCCTCTCAATAAAAACCAAAGAGCTACAGAAGAAATGTCTATTCATTAGACATTTATTAAAAACATATGTAATGTGGATCAGGCCTTGGGCTAGGCAGGGATATAAGTACTAATGTGATGGGTACCCTGTCTTGGAGGGGATTCTGAACTGGAAGGACAGAGAGGAATGCAAACATATTCAGCTAGATGTGGGTGGTAAGAAAGAGCAAAAGTTTCTATGTCCCTACAATTGTGACTTAGGCCACTATGAAGATAATGATTTTCCCACTAACTAAAATAGGGAAAATGTACACAACAGTCATTTTGAAAAAGAGTAACAGTTCAGTCTTTGACATTCTGAGTTGGAGGTAGCAACACAACATCAAGTAGGAGATTTCCAGCAGGAACGTAGACATGTGGGCCCAGGGTTTGGGAGAGATGTCTGGGCTAGAGGTACAGATCTGGGACTGGTTGGGATGTGGGTGGTAGTGGTTCCTCCAGGCATAAATAAGAGATCACCCAGGGATGAAACCTGCGATGTTGTAATAGATAACCAGTCATTAAAGACCTCTTGGGTAACCATTATATGTAGTCAGTTTGTGAGGTATTTCCAGGCATAGAGAGGTGAAGAAAATGGAGTTCCGGCCTTCAGGGAGATTACTACTCTTATGGGTATGTGAGTAAGGTAAGTATTTCTTTCATGATACTTTCCGCACAGTTACCTCTCAAGTTTACTAAATTGGCATAAGAAAATATTGCTTATACTTTCTAAGCCTTTTCAGTACATTGTCTTAAGTTCTTGTTTTTAAATTTAGGGTGGTCCATTGTCATTAGAATTGTCTCTATTATTAGAATACTAAGGTCAGCCCAGAACTCAAGACTTTACATGAGAATAATAAATAATAAATAATAAATACCACTCACTGAGCACCTATGTCAAACATGTTCTTAAGCATTTCATACAAGTTACGTTATTTAAACATCATAACAATCCTTCAAGGTTGGTATGATCATTCCATTTCATAGATTGAATAATCAGTACACAACTGCTGACAACTGGCATAGCCAGGACACAACCCAAGTCTGTCTCAAACCCATAGGAGTAATTCCATACTCTTAAAATTTCCCCATGATGTCTTTATATTCCACTCTCCTGAAGAGGGAACAGGTAATCACCACCAGTGTCTAAGGAGAGGTTTAGTAATACTTGAGGATTACTAATGATAGCAATCAAACAGCCCTCCTACCCCTACCAGCTCCCACAATCACTTTAGGAAAACAGTTACCATGCTTTGAGAACTTTAGACGAGTGCTCCTCTCTAAGACTTTAGTGAATGACTGACAGCTTGCAGAATGAGCAATCTGATAAATGAAGGGAGTTACTGTATATAACATAACATAATGAGTCTATCTATTCAGGAAATGGAACAAATAATGCTCTTTGAGGGTGTGCTGGTTGACCTTGGGTATTTTCCTAAGACCCAGGATTTAACAATACCATGCTGGACAGTGAAATGAGGGACTCCCAGGGATCACATATTAAATTGAAGAATAAAAAGTTAAAAACTCAAATTTGATGGCATATTGCTAGGAATGGGAGGGAGTAGATTATTTAGCATTAATACAGCTCTGAATTTCAACATGAAGCAAGAATAAACAACATGTGGTATATATGTCCATACAATAAAATATCACCTAGCCATAAAAAGAACTGATTCACACCACAACATGGATGAACCCTGAAACATTACACTAAAGGCGAGAAAGCCAGACACAAAAGATTACATATTATATAACTCCATTTATACGAATTGTCCAGAATAGAAAAATTGAGAGAGGCCAAAAGGAGACTAGTGATTGCCAGGGAGTTGGGGGTGGGCTGGGGAGTGGTTTCTAATGGGTATGGAGTTTCTTTATGGGGGTATGAACTGTTCCAAAATTAGATAGTGGTGACAGTTGCACAACCTAGTGAGTATACCAAAAACTCCTGAATTGTTCACTTTGAAAGGGAGAAATTTGTTATGTGAATTATAGCTCAATAAAAATACAAGTTAAAAAAATCAAGCAAGACAAGATTTATGCATGATTAATGTAATCAATGTCACTGAATTGTACATGTGAAAAATGTTAAATCAGCAAATGTTATATATACTCTTACCACAATAAAAACATTTAAATCAGTGTCATGAAACAAAATGTGTATGAACTGTTAAATGGAAAACCAATTTGCTTTGTAAACTTTCACCCAAATCACAATAAAAAGTTTTTAAAAAATTGTTTTTTAAAAGACAATGAGATTCATAAAAAAGAACATTTAGAAATCACAAAACAATCTTCTTTTTATTATAGAATTGCTCAGTACAGCAACAAGTTCTGGGAGCCAGATGTTTTATAAGAGAGCCTCAAAGCTGAACAGACTTGGAAAAATTTAAGACTTATATAGAATACTAAAGAGACAGGAATAATTCTATCTAAAAATCCAAAGTTAAAGGGTAATTTAATTTGTTCAAGTATGTAAGAATTCTTAAGCAGAGAACAGAGCAGAAAGAAGAGGGCTCAAAAGGTAATATAAGGGATTTTTAGGACCGACACAAGAAAGAGTGTCCTTAAAGTGAATGTTTCATAAAGGGCAATCAATGTTACGGCAGGAGCCATAGGCTCTCCACCACCTCTGCAGGTCTCTAAAGTATGGGCAGATGCTTCAGAACTTGTCAAGAATGGTTTCAAAACTGTATCTGTGAATTTGTCATCATGCTACTCTAGCAGATAGCCTTTCTGTTTTAAGATTCAGGTAACTGACTGGAATAAGACATGGGAAAGACATGCTGTGGACTCCATGAAGTCCAACCAGACTAAGGTTAAAGTAAACGTTTTCAAAATATTCAATTTCCCATTGTTTTTCTTTATATACCATCCTTATGGGAGAAAAGATGATCAAATTCTGCTCCAACTGAACCTGATGCTTTGACATGCAAGATTCAGGTACTCTATCAATAATCCTCCCATGCTGTGGGTGTCAGCTTCTTACAAGTTTCCTTTCCCTTTATTCATATTTTTAATATTTTGTAGCTTTTTTTTTTTTTTCCTAATTCTAAGAGCATCTTCACTGTCAACCTTACATCTTCCTACCCAGTCTGCCAATTGCAGAATTTTCCCATTGCCCTTGTCTGGGACCCCTCTCCCCAGACTTTGTACTTTACAGAACCACTCTTGCTCTGTCACTATCACCCATGACAGCTTCTCTTTCTGACTGCATTATCAATCATGTCTAATACTGCTATGTTGCAATATTGTACCTTGATAGTATATACACCCCACCATCTAATATATCAATCATATCCTTGTGCTGAAAATACTACAAATTCAAGCTTTGGATAATGTTAACTATACTAGCTGCCTACTAATCAACATGGAAGTATGAATTTTCTGACACAGGACATTTTTTTCACAGCTCTCAACTATGTGCTTCTCATCCTTAAAGAAAGACCAATACACTGATGTCATAATTATGAATTTGAACTTCTGTCTCTTGATCAAATAGGTACATAGTCAATGCTAATGCCCCATCGATAGCACTCACATTCAAGTAATAGTGCAACTAAGTCATCATTGAGAGATAAACAAGCTTGCCAATAAATACATATTTCCCTAGAGCCCAGCCTCACAGTATCACAAATATCACTGGCAGCCATAGAAATTGTTATGAAATGTACTGCCGATGATACTTAACAAAAAGTGGGTATCTCATCTTACTGAAGCCAGAATCAAAGTTAGGCCAGAAATAAACTAGGCGATATTACAGTCTTTTTCCTAACCCCCGGTCCTCACTTGGAAGTGGGATGGGAAGCAACATCAATAATCTTTACAAGTCAGAACAGAACGGGTCTTAAAATTGTTTTTGGCTCCACTGCCCTTGGGTCAGCTCCTGAAACAGAAGGGAGGCTGTGACTTACAGGCTTACATTAATTTTCCTCATGCTGCTTCATTTTAGTAGCATAGTTTCCACATGCTCTAATTTCTTATTTTCAGTGTTGTATGACATGTCTTGTAAATAGTGTGAAGTTGGTTAAACTGTACAACATTAAAGTTATATTCCCATTAGGTCTATAATCTAAAGACCTGTTACTTACAGATAAGGAGTAGTTTTGACCTCTGCTAAATGCTGAGAGTTATGGAGACATCTAACAAGGTCCTCTTACTTGCATGAGACCAGCATTAAACAAGGAAAGCTTTGCTAAATTAAGGTGCCCTTTCAAATTAAAGCAGACAAGCATTTTATACTCTAGATCCTGAATCTTCCATGGCTTCCTCAGTTTTAGAAAAATATTCCACTACCTAAGGGCCCAACTCTCTGCCCCATATTTTTCAGGTCCTATTCTTTCACAAAGACTACAAAAGTAAGGTTTATATGAAATTTAATTTGGCCCATAGCCATAGAACCCCACCAAGGTGGCCGGGAACCCTCATGTGTGCTATGCTAAAGCCAAACCAAAAACTAAACCCATTCCCATTGAGTCAACTCAGGCTCACAGTGACCACATGTGTTACAGAGTAGAACTGTTGTACTACTCTGGGTTTTCTTGATTGTAATCTTTATGGATTGGCACACTGGCTGCAACAATGGACTCAAACATAGCTATTGTGAGCACAGCAGAAGACTGGGCAGTGTTTCACTCTGTTGTACATGGGGTCTCTATGAGTCAGAACCAACTCAACAACACTAACAACAACAACAACCATCTTCATGGAAGATCACCATCAGACCTTTCTTCCGTGGCCTCTCTAGTTGGGTTCATAGTCGAGTGCAAAGCATCTGCACCACCCAGGAATCTTACTCTAAGGCAAGAACTGCATATTTTTGATGCTCAGAATAAATCCCAATAGCACGTTTCAGACAGCGCATCCACCTATTAGAACAGTTCTTGCATGCTAAACGGGTTAAGGTCCCAACTCCCAGTCAGACTGATGGAAGCTGAACCTATTTTTCCTGTACCATGCACCCTGTCATGGAACAGAGTAACTAATTAACTAAACAGCTAAAATAGCACTCATCTTCCTGACCAAGAGGCCATTACTCACCTTTTCTATTAAAAAGCCACAAACTCCAAATTAATCAACCACCAATGATACACTTTTACAATGTACAGGTTAAGTGCTCTGAGATCTATATACAGGTATCCTCCACTTTTTGAAAAGTTCGCTTTACACCACTTCACTATTACAAAAGATCTGTTTTTGCAAACCAAAAGAAAGGTGAAAAGCAAAACTAGCTTTCAGTGTGTGTTTTGCAATGAGCCATTAAAGAGGCAGCGGGTTCCCTGTGCACCAAGCAATGACAGTAGCATCACCAAACTTCTTTCCCAGGAACTACACTCAGCGTCTCAACATTTAGCCACCACAGTGTCTGTGAACACTCTATGTTAGTGTTATTTTAGGTTTTAAGTGTGATTTGGTAGGTTATTTTTTGGTTTGAGAACTCAAAAAATTTTTCCATATAATTTAATGATAATTGCTTTTTCACTTACACCACTTCAGATTACAAAAGGTTTCATAGTCTACTTTTGAATAGCAGGGGAACCTGTATAACTCATAACAAGAGACTCAACACTGGGGATTTTCAGGGAGGAAGGACAAAAAGTGGTCAGAAAGCAACAATGAGGTACAGGCCTAGTGGCATGATTGGAGACTGTGGAAGATAAAATAGGTAGTACCACAGGAGAAAAAGCATGTTCATAAGAGAGCCATGTATCCATTAGAGCTAGAATGCAAAAGAAATGTTCAGAAAGGGGCTAGAGATGTAGGAGCTTTGTTGATGACAGGTTCTGAATTCCAGGAGACATAGGATTTGGAGAAGAGTGGAAGAAAGAATGGAATAGAGGAATTGGAGTTGGGGCAGGGCAGTAAAGGGTTTCCTACAAGTCTGGGACTTCTTGTGGTGACTAATCTAAACAGGGATAAAAGGCATAATGACTTTGTTATTGCATGCTGTTGAGTCGATTCCAACTTATATCAGCCCTAAAGGACAGAGAAGAAATGCCCCATTGGGTTTCCTAGGCTGCACAATTGGACCAATAACCAGCATCACAGTAAATGGAGGAAAGACTGAAGTTGTCAAAGATTTCATATTACTTGGTTCCACAATCAACACCAATGGAAGCAGCAGTCAAGACATTAGACGATGTATTACACTGAGCAAATCTGCTGCAAAAGACCTCTATAAGGTGCAAAGATGTCTATTTGAAGACTGTGGTAGTTATGTTTTTGTGTCAACTTGGCTGGGCCTGGTTGAGTGGCTGGGTAGCTGGTGGTAGTTATTCCCCATGATGGGATCTACCACAAGCAGCTGAGTAGCTGCCTTTGGGATGTGGTCTGCTTCCTGTATATAAGGAGAAGCCTTGGGAATGGTCTCTAGCCTTTAGCACTCTTTGGACCCTGCATGTAGCCATGTCATTGCTCAGCAGCCTGCTATGCTCTGCTGACCTTG
>NW_006921675.1:6101603-6109465 GCF_000298275.1 Orycteropus afer afer | reverse complement strand
AGGACTGTGCCTTTTTACTTGTCAACCTTGGGGCTTCTCAGCCTCAGCAGCCAGCAGCTGTCTGAGTGAAGAAATGCCTCTAGCTCCAGTGGGCCGGGAGCAGGAGGCAGAGCTGGACCCCAAGGTTGAGGGGCTTTCATCTAGCCCCTAGAGCCTGGCACTTTGAACTTGGACTTAAAGACTCCAATTGTAAGAAAAAACTCCTGTTTGTTTAAGCCATCCCATTTGTGGTATATTCCTGTCAGAGTGGCATTAGGTAACCAGAACAAAGACTAAGGTGTGCCTAACCCAAGCCATGGTATTTTCAATCACCTCATATGCATGTGAGAGCTGGACAATGAATAGGGAAGTTGAAAGAAGAGTTGATACTTTTGAGTTGTGGTGTTGGCGAAGAATACTGAAAGTACCATGGACTGCCAGAAGAACTAACTGATCTGACTGGAAGAAGTGCAGCCAGAATGAATGTTCCTTGGAAGAGAGAATGGCCAGACTTTGTCTCACCTACTCTGGTCATATTGTCAGAAGGCATCATTCCTTGGAGATGGATATCATGCTTTGTAAAGTGGAGGGTCAGTGAAAAAGGGGAAGTCCTTCAACATGATGGATTGACACTGTGGTTGCAACGAGGGGCTCTGGTATAGCAGGGATTGTGAGGCTGGCACAGGACTGGACAGTGTTTCGTTCTGTTGTACGTAGGGTCGCTATAAGGCAGAGCCAACTCAACAAACACCTAACAACAACAACAACAAGTCTTTTTAGGAGCAGATTGCCAGGTCTACTCTCCCATGGAGTGGCTGGTGAGTTTGAACTGCCAATCTTTTCTGTTAGAAGCTGAGCGTTTGCATTAACCACCGTGCCAACAAGCACATAGTGGTGAACAGGCTGAGATTGTGGGGTTAGAGAGGTATTGTCTGTACCCCCCTTGACCCATGCTGATGGAGGTAAGAAAGCCCAGGGAAGTGGGGTCTTCTCCCAGTATACAGACTCCTCCTGATCCCAGGTGATGGAGAGGTGATAGATAAATCCACAAAACAGAGGAAGATAATATACAACACTTTGAAATATTTCTTTGTAATTCTAGACTTGAGGACCCTGGTGGCAAAATGGTTAAGCGTTCAGCCACTAATCGAAAGGTTGGCGGTTGGAACCACCAGCGGCTCCACGGGAGAAAAGACCTGGCAATCTGCTTCCATAATGATTAAAAGCCCACTGTCATGAAGTTGATTCCGACTCATAGCAACCCTGGTAGGATTTCCAAGGCTGCAAACTTTTACAGGAGCACATTGCCTCATCTTTCTCCTGTGGAGCAACTGGTGGATTCAAACCACCAACCTTTTGGTTAGTCTCCCAATGTCTTAACTACAGTGCCGTCAGAGTTCCTCTCCATAAAGATTACCGCCTGGGAAACCCTATGGGGCAGTTCTACTCTATTCTATAGGGTCATTATGAGATTGTTGTTGTTGTTGCTATGTGCCGTCAAGTCGGACCCAACTCATAGTGATCCCTCCTTGGGTTTCCGAGGCAGTATCACTACAGAAGTAGATTGCCCAACCTTCCTTCCAAGGAGTGGCTGGTGGGTCTGAACTGCTAGTCTTCTGGTTAGCAGTCAAGTGCCTTAGGCACTATGCTACCACAGCTCCCAATTATGAGATAGCACACGACAAAAACAATTTTAGACTTAATTTTATAGCAACAAATAAAAAGGTAAAGGGACAACTGGGATAAAGGAACTCAGATGGGAGACTTTAATAGTCATATTTGGCCTTTTGGGAGACTTAGGGATGTTTCATAGTTTCTGGGAAAGTGAAAAAGGTATAGTTGACTTGACGTTCTCTTAAATTGTTTTATGAAGTGCCATGGTAGAGTTAACCTTGGGAAAGTTATAAAATCTTCTTGAGATTCAGTTTCCTTGCCGGTCAAGTGGTGATAAATCAAAACCAAACACAGTGCCGTGAAGTCGGACCCAACTCATAGCGACCCCTCCTTGGGTTTCCGAGGCAGTATCACTATGGAAGTAGATTGCCCAACCTTCCTCCCGAGGAGTGGCTGGTGGGTTTGAACTGCCAGCTTTCTGGTTAGCAGTCAAGTGCCTTAGACACTATACCACCATATACTACTATCTATATCCTAGGGCTGTCACGCACCTTGCGCAACAGTTAAGTGCTTGGCTGTTAAACAAAAGGTTGACGGTTTGAACCTACCCAGCAGCTTTGCCAAAGACCTGGAGATCTGCTCGCATAAAGATTACAGCCTAGAAAACCCTATGGGATAGTTCTGTTCTGTCACACCGAGTGGAGTTTCTATGACAACTCTATGGAGCAGTTCTACTCCATCACATGGGGTCGTTAAGAGTCAGAATCTACTCTACAGTACCCAGCAATGACAAGAGTGCTGTCATGAGGATTAAGTGAGGTAAATACAAGTTAATACAATACAGATGTTGAACTATCTTCTTTCACCAATTCTTTCTAAAAATCCCAGAGTCAAGTGTTACCTCCATTTTAAAATGCCGAAAGAGTTTCTTAGTGAGATTCAGTAACTCACTTAAGGTTACTCTTCTAAGAGACAAGCTGAAATTTTTGACTCTGCTTGGGCTTTTACCAAAGGTCAGACTGAGCTCTTTCCCTTGAACCTCACTGCCTTTTCTACTAGTTTTTCAGCTACAGTTAATACCAGAACTTATTTCTCATATACTGGGTGAGAAACATATGCAGGGGTGCTACCTCTATGAATGCCCCAAGCAGTAAAATAGGAATAACTTGGCCCAGGACTACATGTGAATCACTACCAGGCAAGAACCAGCTGCATGAACTGATGATGATGGTGACAGTGGTGGCTGTGATGGTAGCATTGGTGATTGTGGTGACAGTGGTGGTAATCAAGAATAAACACAAAATGAAGAGAATATTAAGGTGCTTAAAAATCTCAAAAGAGCCTGAGTGTCTCTTTGGTACTGAGTGGTTCCTATATGTTAAAACTTAGCTCAGCTTTCTTTGTTTCCTCTTTTTGCATTGAGAAAAAAAAAAAAAACCAATGTTAATGAGAAACAGTTAAGCAGCTGCAGGATGTAGGAGAAAATGCACTAAAATAATCCAAAGACACAGGTCTAGCTCTGCCTAGGCCACTGGGTAGCCAGATGGCCTTAGGCAGGTTCATGGCCTCTCTGGTGGTATAATCCAATGATTAAGAACACGGATTTCAGAAGCAGAAGGCCGTGGGGCTGATTCTGGTGCTCCTACTTACTACTGTATGACCTTAGGCAAGTTACTCGCTGAGCCATAGTTTCCCCATCTCAAAGGGTTAAAAATCTTGAACTCACAGAACTATTACTAGGATTTAATGCACTATTGGGGAGCCATTGGTGGCTCAGTGGTAGAATTCCTGCCTCCTGGGAAGGAGACCTGGGTTTGATCCCCAGCCAATGCACCTCCTTCACAGCCACCACCTGTGTCAGTGGAGGCCTGCATGTTGCTGTCACATTGAACAGGTTTCAGTGGAACTTTCAGACTAAGAAGGACTAGGAAGAAAAGCCTGGTGATCTCCTTTTGAAAATCAGCCAATGAAAACCCTAGGGATCACAATGGTTCAATCACCAACCCATCATGGGAATGGTTCAGGACCAGGCAGCATTTTGTTCCATTGTTCATGAGGTCACTATGAGGTGGAGCCGACTTGATGGCAACTAACAGCAGCCACCACAACAACAGTGCATGTAAGTTGACACAGAGTTGATGTTCGGTTGGTATCCGTTACAATTGTCACCACCACCAATATTTGAGCTTCATGTTCTTTATTTCTGAAACAGGGATAATAATACTTATCTTGGCACCTCAGCTCTTCCTTCCAAACAGATTATCATGTGTAAAATAATATTTTATAAGCCATAAGAGACCATATAAGGATATGGGGGTTATTATGATGATAAGAGAGAATGAAATAAACTATCTCCGTGACTTGAGGTGACAGAGATGATTAATTTTCTGTTTGGGAATTGTTGAAAATGATAACCAAATCCTAAAGGTCCTAAATATCTAGCTGAGGAAAACAAAATGTTCTCCAGGTTCTCAGAACTCCAAGTTCTTTTTTCCATAATATTATTGGAACCCCTAAGGATTCATCTAATTCATAGCATAAAGGCAAAACAACAAGAACAAAGCTGAAATAAAGGGAAGGCTGGTTTCACAGATTGCCCACAAAACTGGAAAATTGTTACTAACAGCACAATGCAATAAAGAGGCTTACAAATTGAGTCCTGGGGGAAGGACACAAGCTATATTTGTTGCATGTGGCTATCAGAGGCCAGCACTTGGCCCCTTCTAGTCTGTGAAGTGCCATGTGCATAAATTTGTAGTCTGTCATTCCCTTTAACTCAAAACACTGGTGAACAAACAGTTGGAGCAGAGCCACCTGCAGAACATGACCAGCCGTAACACTTAGAACATTGATCATCTCTCATTGCTCAAACAACTAAGCCCCTAAACCACTGACTTGCTTAACTTGGAGTTCTTTTTGTTTACCAATATGTGTCCTAACTTTATAGATCTCAGAAGAATCTTAGGTTAGAGTGTTCTTTACAGCATTCTGTACAGAGGCTGTACATTTCCAGGGACAAGTGTGTCCCACTGCCTTGGTTACTCTTGTGAGAGTTGACTAGACTTAACCATGGTGCCTTATCCTAACAAAATCCACAATGAACTGGCGTAGTAAAGCAGAATATCAATTAGTTGATTCACAATAGTGATATATCTATCACACAGAACAGTCTGATCACAGCTTTTTTTTCCCCCTCAGACAGTTCCACCTACAGAGTCAAATTATAATCCCAAGGAAATCTCACAGTAAGAGAAGTTGACCTGAATGTTAAGTTGAATTTCCAACAAAGAAGGATTCTTGTCAGTGGAAGTGAAACTCTGAATGGTGCCAACATTCTCATTCCTATGGATAGTTTCTAGGGACAGAGGGCACAACCCTCTGGGTGCCTTCCTTATGTTGATGCCGATCTTTGGCCGAGAGACAATGACTCTTTTAAGAGACTTTTCAAAACTCTGCCCTGATCCACTCTCTGATGGTTTTATACATTAATATATTTACCAACCAAGCTCTTAAGTAACCTCCATGTCTGGTCTATTCTCCACAGTATCACTGGGACCTAAGGCTTTGGACTCATAAGGCAGCTAGGTGTTCTACTACTACTACTACTTTTTTTTTCAATTCTTAACCACCTCAGAAACCCAAGGAGGGGTCACTATGAGTCTGGATTGACTTGATGGCAGTAAGTTTGTGTTTTGTTTTGTTTTTTTTGATTAAAGATATATTCATCACATAGAGTTTTGTGCAGGTAGAGCAATAATAGGAGTAAAGACAGGAAACTCTGTCATCTGTTAACACTTAATCTTCTTCAAACATTGGTTTTGGTGGGGGCAGTGGATAGAGGAGGACAACGTGATCAGAGAGAAAAGAAAGAAGGGGGGATTATTTATTCATTCTTTATACAGTTTTGTGTTATTTTGTTATAAAATGCCTGCAGTTTTCATAGTTAAAAATTCCAATTGTTCAAATTCCTATTAAACCAATAAAGTTTTTAGAATAAAAATGACCCAGTCCAATAATATAAATTGTCTCTACAACATGCCTTGACTGGCTGTCTAGTTTACTCCTAAACACCTCCAGTAATGGAAACTCACGGACTCTTGGGGCAGTTAATTCCATCTTTAGATAGCTCTGTTAAAACAATCTTCATTTTATTAAGCCAAAATTTGTCACTGTGTAGCTTCCACACATGGCCTTTGTTCTATCCCTTGGAGTCCCATAAGACACATCTCACTCTACTTGTCCTTAAATACTTAGAGGCTTCACACCAACTTAGACAGTTAAAAAAACATAACCCCATTTGCTTAACTTTTCTTCTGGGCTAAATATTTTCCATGGGTTGATGGGAAGGATGGTAGAAAGATAACAAAAAGCCATGTGCTATGCATTTTCTCTAGGCTATGATTTTAAGATAGAGCCAGAATACCTTGCATCACCAAGAGTCTGTCGCAGAAAGTTCACCACCTTCTTATAACACTCTCACTTAAAGAAGGAGGCAGGTAGTCAGACACTACTGAGGGTTTCAAACCACAGTACATGGAAAGGGCCTTGGGTGCAGAATCAAGACTTTGAATTTAAAGTAGAAGTAGCCTTATAATCAAACAAATCAAAGGCACTGGGCAGGGAGACTAGGGGGCACAAGGTCACAGAGAATGTTCTGGGCTTGGCCACTTGTTGATTTTAGACATTCTTACCTAGGAAATGTACTATGAGCAATGTTCACATTTTTACCATAGAACATTATCAGAGAAATAGACTTCTCAGAGAGAAGACAGAGGAAGACAATGCAAATTGTTAAGTGTGGGAATGCCAAGTTCACTGATGCTGAACTAGAGCTTGAGAACTTGAAAGTGAAAGTGATTGGAAATGAAGTGAACTGGTTTTGTTGGTAAAGGATGGAATGTGAAAATGAACATTTTACATGGGGGACACTTCTCATTGCCCTTCATTTGACTTGGTGACTCAAACTGAGATTTTTTTATGCTACCAAAGAATTCTATCTAGTAAAGTGATCTACATTCTCTATTCTGATGACCTTTCTGAAGAACATCTAGGGAAGAACCCACACCATGTCATGGTGACAACAACCACAAACACATTTCCTTGCTTTTGCAGAGTGCTATGGAGACTACAATGCACATTCCCAAGTATTTTCTCATTTAATCCTCTGTGAGGTGGGGATTATTAGTCTGTTGCATCACAGGTCAGGAAACTACTTAAAGTACAGTGTTTTTTTCCATGACACCACAGTGGTTGCTGCTACCACAGCCCACCCAGACTTTACTGAAGGCAAATGAGACACACACAGTGATCGCTCCATTACTCTTAATTAGCCCAAAGCCTAGACATCCAAATAAGCTTGCCTAGTTTCTGTAACGATTCGTGTACATACATAAAACGCTGCCTTATCGTCTCCAACATCTCCTTTAAAATAAAACCCACATATACAAGAATGCTCTGAAGGTGGTCCTATTTGGCCCTGGTGTATTTGAATAATGCAACATGAGTATTGATCCCTCTGTTTGCCTCCAGCATTGTTGTTGTCATGTGCCACATGGTATATAAAAACTGTTGTTCTATTGCACAGGTAGCTGCTTTGTAATCTGGTCTCAACTTTTCTAACCATAGAACTATCCTAAAGATATTCCTAGAGTGTGTTTCACTCAGATTACTATATCCTGATGAAATTTCAGTGCCAAATAAGGAAAAAGATCATGTGTTAACATTCCCCAGAGATAGATAACAGTCTGGCAAAGAGCTTCTTCCTACAGTGCCTATTTGAAAAGTTTACCAGGAGGAAGAAAAATCAAGGTTACCCCCCCCAAAAAAAATAATAATAAAATCACTAAGCGTACTTAGTATACTTCCTTTGCTTTAAAGCCTACACATAGCAGCTTCTGACATGATGGTATATTTAAGAGACATGTATCCAACAGCCATGAGATACCTAAGGGTACAGAATATTTTAAAATGATCTTTCCAAATGTAGATTTAAAGGATACTTTTACATTTTTCAGGAGCTCTGGTGGTGCAGTGGTTAAAGCATTTTGCTGCTAACCAAAAGGTCGGCAGTTCAAACTCAGCTGCCATTCTGCAGGAAAAAGATGAGGCAGACTGGTTTAGTGAAGTCTACTGTTTGCTTTGGAAACCCTACTTGTTGTTGTTGTTAAGTGCTGTCGAGTCGTTTCCGACTCATAGCGACCCCATGCACAGCAGAATGAAACACTGCCTGATCCCGCGCCAGCCCCACAATCCATGCTATACTTGAGCCC
>NW_006921675.1:6057109-6098328 GCF_000298275.1 Orycteropus afer afer | reverse complement strand
TGACTGCTCCTCTGTCCAGGTTCCTGGCTTTTATCTCCTTTCTCCTGCTCTTCCGGCCTGCTACTCTGGCGGGCCCGAGTTGCCTCTCCTCACCTAATCCCTTCGGCTGATTGCTCTTCTCTCTGGCTTCCTGGCTTTTAATCCCCTTTCTCCTGCTCTTTCCGCTTGCTACTTTGGGCGTCCCTGAGTTGTCGCTCCTCACCTGTAACCCTGGGGCTGACTGCTCTTCTGTCCGGGTTCTTGGCTTTTATCCCCTTTCTCCTGCTCTTCCGGCCTACTACTCTGGGCGGGCCTAAGTTGCCTCTCCTCACCTAATCCCTTTGGCTGATTGCCTGGAAACCCTACATATGGGGGTAATTCTGCTCTGTCTGATAGGGTCTCTATGAATTGGATGGAATTCAATTGATGGCAATGGGTTCAGTTGAGTGACAGTTTTCAGATTGAAAAATTCTCCTTTCTCCTTGCTTTGGCTCTTTTTCAAATGCCAAAGAAAAATAAATAAGGAATCAAAGAAAAATTAAAATTCTCTTGGCAAACTCATCTTCTTAGAGGGTATCTTCATGAGAGGGACAGTTGCTCCAGAGGGAGTATCAGCAAAACTGGGAGCCAGAAGTACTACTGAACAGAAGCTGTAGCAGAACGGTCAGTAATGGTTGCTGTGTTCTCTGTCGCTGCCTTGAGCTTAGGAAGGACAACAGGCAGCTTTCAATGCCCCAGTTAGCCTCAAGGTGCCTAGCATGGTGCCTGGCTCACACAGCACCCTGTAATTATTGCCTGAGTGAAATCAGATGAAATGAAAATGGGCTCCCCTATGTCCTAAAGTATTACACACTTAGAGTTCTAGGGCAGAATTGTTCTCTATTAAAAAAAGAAGAAAGAAATAATATTTTGTATAAATATTTAGAGAAACCAAAAATCGTTAGTGGTTGGTCACCAGGGGTAGGCAAGAGGGGGAAAGGGGAAGCTTTTGTTTGCGGGACATTGAGTTTATGCTAATGGTGGTGGAATATTTCGGAAAAGGACAGCAATAATGGTGGCACAACATGAAAAATGTCATCAATGTCCCCAAGCTGTAAATGGAAGTTGTTACGTTGTGCAATGTTTTATTGTGTATGTTTTCACCACAATAAAAGTAAAAAAAAAAAGAAAGAAAGAAAGAAAAGAAATACTATTTTGAATTTAATGTCTTCAAGTCTTATAATTTGAAGGATGAGAAATCCTCCTGGTCCCTCAGGGTCTTCAAACAGGGTCATCTCAAACATGACAGAAGAGGAAAGGTTTTTTTTTTTTTTTTTTTTTTGCAGAAAGGAGCCTTAGTGGTGCAGTGGTTAAGTGTTTGGCTGCTAACCACAAGGTTGGCAGTTTAAACCTACCAGCTGCTTCTCAGGAGAAAGGTGCAGATGTATATTTCCATAAAGATTACAGCTTAGAAACCCCTACATGGTTCTACACTATCTTCTAGGGTCACTATTGACTCGACAGAAAGGGGTTGATTATATAATATAGAGAACACCTTAAACTACCCAACAAAGCAGAATTTTACCTCAAGACAAGTCTACCAAAAGTCTCCACAGATTCCATTCAACTCAGTAAATATTATAATCTCAGATTGCCCACAAGGCCTACTCGTGGGTGCTGACTACCAAACTGCCACTGAGCACAGTACAACTCTATTGTAGAACAGCTTGTCATCGCCAGGTTTGATACACAACATCTGGAGTAGTGTAATGTATAACCTCAAGAAATTTTGCTGTTGAATAGAGATACCATAATGTATGGAACAGCTGCAGGCCTGGGACGGAGGGTGAGGTGGTGACCGGGAGGGTCGTGTCTGTTGGCCTGAGTTCAAGCTCTACCATTTTCCAGTTGTGGAGCCATGGACACATTATTTCACTTCTTCCAGTCTTGGTGTCTTCATCTGGAAAGTGAGAGGATTAAAGTGGATGACCTTGAAGATCCCTTCAAGCTTCTAACATTTCTAACACTCTACAGCTCTGTGAAGAAAAGCAACTAAAATTAAACCCTTTATTGCTGGGAAAAAAACAGGTTGGTGCAACAGAAGGTCACCCAGACATGGATCCCATTAGCAAAACCCAGCCCTTTCTGTGGCTGAAAGGAATGAGAGTATTTTGGCTTTCAAAGTGGGCAAAGATTTGGTTTGGACTTCTCTCCAAAAAGACAGCATGTCTCAGCAGTAGAAAATATGCCAGTAGCCACAGGCTGGGTCACTGCTTCAGTGAGGCCCAGCACGCACTATACAAATTTCTTAATTGCCATTGCTATAACCTCTACCACACCTTGTTTGTCTTGGGGCCTCTTCTGGTCAGGTAATATGGGTTAGATCCAACCCAATTTATAAAATTTGAGGCTTTTCCCACTGTAGGTAAGATTACATGCTATTTTAAGAAACCTCTTGGGGGATGAGGAAATATGTTGTTTTTCTTTTAAATATTATACTGTATATTGATTCCAAATGTTAACCAAGCTTTTGAAGAAAAACATGAGTTCCCTAAAAATAGCCTGTCTACAATGCCTCTTAGATTTGGGCACAGAGTATAACTCACTTAGCATGTAATTAGAAATAAAATAATATTTGATGAATATATCTAAAAGGTTAAAAAACTAAATGCAAATGCCCCCAAAACATTCAACAAATATTCATTAATGTGAACTGGGTTGTTACTCTAAAACTGTATTCTAAAAGAATTTCAAATAAGCTCCCAAATCCAGTTTTAAAAATCCTTGATGACCAAGTATCAAATCCAAAGGTTTTCTATTCTCTCTGACCTCTCTACAGTATTTTCTCTGACTCCTTCTGTACGGTACTTATTGCTGAAATTCTTTCTTATCTTGACCACCATGACTCTTCATAGTACTTGCTCTCTCCTCTTACCTTGTGACTTCATTATTGACATCTCCTTCACCAGGTTATTGGACACAGTGTTCTCCTATGATAAATTCTTAATGTATCTCAAGATTTAGTAGCCACCCTCCACTCCATTCTCTTTCAGTCTCTCTTCTTACAGTTTCTCCTTTGGATTTGCAAACGCTAGTCATAATAACGCTTAACTCTGTGTAGATGACTCCCTAATCTCAATTTCTCTATTTGATGCTCTAGTGTGAATTTGGGAGCTCTGGTAGCATAGTGGCTAAGGCACTTGACTGCTCACCAGAAGGCTGGTGGTTCAAACCCACCAGCCACTCCTCGGAAGGAAGGTTGGGCAATCCTACTTCCGTAGTGATACTGCCTCGGAAACCCAAGGAGGGGTTGCTATGAGTCGGGGACGACTCGACGGCAAGTAACAACAACAACAATAAGTGTTGAGTTTCAATTTTCTGTCTTCCCATTGCATGCTCAACATCCCTATGTGGACATTTTGCCTTGTCATTTTTTCAAAGTCAGAATCTATAAAACTAGACTGAGGAATAAAAAAGAAAAATGGGCTGTTTGGAAGTTATCAGTGCAAACTCACAATTTCCAAAATACATATATCATATATATGTGTATACATATATGTGTGTGTGTGCATATGTATCTTAGTTCTGTGCACTGAAAGAGCCAACAAGCAAAGATACTCCAAAAGCAACGAGCACACCCACAGCAGATCTTGCTTTTTAATACAATTTTCCACTAAATAGGTACTAGAGAGCCTTAAAAAATGGATTATTTGAGGGCTGGGATAGGATAAGGACAAGATACACTTACAACAACCTATTTTACTAGAAAGTGAAGAAGTACCAAAAAAGGAAGGGAAAGGGAAGGAGAGGAAGGGAAACAAACAAACAAAGAAAGATGAAAACGTGACCCAAGAACACATTGGTGAAATCTGGGAAATTTTAAGCACCAAAATAATTCAGTGCAATAATTATTAACCACTGAAAAGAACAGGAATCTGTGAGTCTTAACTGATCAGATATGGATAATGGGTAGAACGGATGGAAAGCAATAGAATAGAAAGAAAGAAAGATCTACTTTTGAAAATCAGCCAATGAAAGCTTTCCAGATAAGACTAGTTCTATCTACAACCCATGATGGGGATGGTGTAGGACTGGGTGACATTTTGCTCTGTTGGGTATGGGGTTGCCACGAAATGGGGGCCAACTTGAGAGCCACCAACACCAACAATATAAACCACCACAGTTAAAACTTCTTCCTGTTGATCAGTGATACAAAAAAGACTGATGTATTTCTTCTCATTGACAAGCAAATGAGAAATACCTGGTCTACAGTGGGCAGGTATGAGAAAGAGAACAGGAAAAGTGAATTATTCGCCAGTGGTCTAGTTATAAGTCTATGAGTGCGTTCTAGAGCATGTGTCCTAAAAGTTGAACCATACGAACATTTTCCTGGGAAACTTTTTGGAACAGTGGACCTGTCCATGTTAGATTCTAAATCTCTGATGGCAGCACAAGTTGATCAGATTAGCTTAACCTTAAAACAAAATAGTTTTCAAATTAGTTATATGCCTAAGTACTTCAAGTTAATGGATTCTCTTCCCCAAAAAATATCACTAGGATTCAAAGACTGTCCTTTTCATAACTTTTAGAGAGATATATTTAATAGAATTTTGCTAAAAAGTGTAACTGACAAGGGGCTTAGAGAACCTGCTTTAATAAATAGATGCAAATGTCTCCATTTATAAGATCAATAAACTATATATGAATAGAAATTTCTAAAGTATTTGAAAATGCTTGAGAAAACATTTTTCTCATAAACAATTTCAACTTCCTAATATGATTGCGTTTAAAAAAATCAGATGAAAAATGAAGTTTCAATGTTTAAACAAAGCAGCCAGGACTACTTTGGACTTTGGGAGTGGATCTTTAATACCACCAGTAGCTTCTGGGAGATCCGGCTGCTGTTCCTATAAACTTACAGAGAATTATTGTTGTGTTTTACTGAGTTCCTTCAAGTAAAATTTTAAGCATAAATGAAGTTATGGGCAAAGCAATCACTGAAGCTTCCTTTGAGGCTCGAAGGTGTTTTGAGGATGTTAAGTTAGGAAAGAACACATTTGCAATATTGTGTTCCTCAGCATTTTTGGTCTATTTAAGAATTTTCTGTAGTAAAGTTTTATGCATAGTTTCTGCAATTTTAAAACTAATTTCTAACGGGTAACACTTTAAATAAAAACAATGACATGGTACTGTCCATTGCCTTCTCCAAGATGGCCAAGCTCCATCTTGTTAAAAGGAGGTTAGAAGGAAGTGGTTAATATTGCTGTAGTAATCCTCAAATCAAAGCTTCCATTCGGATGGCCTGTGTTCTCAGGCTCCCCTACACTGGATGCTGAGATTAGTTTCATAGACAAGGAAGGTGCCACAAAAGAAATGATTAAAAACAACTAGAAGACGATTACTCCTTTGTGACTCTTGCCTAAAAGCTTGAAATCTGAGCAGAATTCATCTCAGTTTCTCTAATGAATTCCTCTGCTGCTGTCATGCGGTTAATTCTCCACATTTTCTACTACTCTGATTATTAAAAAAAAAAAAAAGAAGAAGAAGTAAAAAGGAAAAGGAGCCAGCCAATATAAACATCAAAGGGTACTCCCACTTCTGTGGCCTTCAGATATTTTCCAGAGCTGGATTGTGGGGACAAAAGAGACGGGGCAGAGGAGCAGGAGAGCTTTCTGTTTCCTCTGAGAGACAATGGACCAAACCTGCCCGACAATGCTACAGTGCAAGTTGGAGGCATGTTTCATGTCACTGGGAAGCAAAGGTTTTCTCAATAGAGCTGGAAGATGTTCCCTCAGCTTAGCCAAGACAGACTCTGGCTCTTACTGAATGGTGGTGGTGTCTGGAGCATGAGAGCTGGACCCTCCCTAAAGAGGAATCTAGTTGCAGACATCTCCACTGGGCCTCAGACCAAAACACTGAAGGGGGTGGGGGGAAAGGAGATGGAGGGAGTGGAGGAGGGAAGGAACTTGAGAAACTTAAAACCAGCATAACTTTTCATTTCCTGAACTTAAAGCAAATAACTGTTTTGTGGTATTCATTGGACTTTAAGTTTTGTCTTTAGCCAAGCCTACAGACCCCACAAAAACTGACTAGAGGATCAGTCTGAAGTTAATGAGATAAGACGAAATGTGCATAAACATAAAAATCTATTACACTGATACAAAGAAAAACAAAAAAAACTATTATACGCCTAAGTTCAGGATGAAGAATGACCAGGCTTGAGTGAAGAGTTCATGCAAAAAAGATCTGAAGGTTTTAGTTAACTGTGAACAGTATTATGAGCCAACAGTGTGACCTGACTGTTGAAAAAAAAAAAACCAATGCAATTTAAGGCCAGATTAGCTGGAGTACAATGTTCAGAGCATGGGAAGAAAGAAAAAGTCACCCTGTGCCCCACACTGGTCCAGACACAGCAGCGGTGCAGCCTCATTCTGGGTGCCAAGTTTCAAAGACTATACAGAAAAACTGGAGCATGTCAAAAGAGTCACAGGAAGAGAAAGAGTGTGGAAATCATGTCAAAGGAGGAGTAAGCGGAGAAATTAGAATTGTTTAGACTAGAAGAAAACAACTTATTGGGCAGGTGAGCTAACTACAAATAGCCAGAGGATTGTTATACAAAGAGAAAGAAGCCTCTTGAGGACCCAAAGGGCAGACAAATGGGCAGATTTTAGCTCAACATAAAGGAAACTTTTCTAAGAATTCAAACTGACTAAAAATGGATTACATTGTTTTGTGTAACAATTACTTCATAAACATTGAAGAGTTCAAAGTCTAATGAACACTTATCAGGGACATTAAAATTGGGTATGCTTGCATCAAGTGGAAGACTAGTCTCAATGCTTTGTTAGATTATTTTAAACTGTTAAGATTCTGAGCCTGAGAACTGTGGAAGGAGGCAGAAACAAAATAAAATATGAAAGGCACCCATCATTGATTTAAATCCTTCTATATATTAGTGAAAGGAGCACTGGTGGCACAGTGCCTAAGGCATTTGACTGCTAACCAGAAAGCTGGCAGTTCAAACCCACCAGCCACTTTGCGGAAGGAAAATGGGGCAATCTACTTCCGTAAAGATTTACCATCTCGGAAACTCAATGGGGGTCACTATGATTCTGAATTGACTTGATGAGAGTGGGTTTGGTTTAGTTAATATATTAGTGGGATATTTATTTATTTCATTTAATGATACCATTCTAGTTCCTCGAGTTGCATTGTAAGCAAAGAAGGAAAACTTCCCTCCAGTTAGATGCTTAAACTAAAGAAACCATTGTTTGCAGGAATTCCAGCCTTCTGAAAACCTTTCTAATATATTAATTAAACTGTTTTGTCTTTTAGATAACTTGTCTTCAAATACATTACATGCCAAAAGAGCAGAATTACTGGAGAACAGGCTGTATTGTTTTCTTCACCCTTGTACCACTAGAGTCAAGCACAACGCCTGCACAAGAGTGGATGTTCAAAAATATTTGCTGATGTGCTAGGCCTGTGGATAAACCAATAAAACAAAACAGACCTGGTCTGAGACAGCATAAAATTCATAATCTAGTGGGAACCATATTACTAAGATTAAACAAACAAAAATACAAAGAAAGATTTTATTATAAAATTATCCTAAAAATAAAGAGTACAAAATAAAGGGTAGGATGAGGAATTATATAGAGAGATTGAATTTTCTCAAGGAGGCCTGCAGGATAATAGGGGTTGGCCAGGTGAAGATTGGAGGAAAAATGAAAAAACCCAAACTCACTGCCGTTGAGTCATTCAAACTCATAGAGACCCTTCCTTGGGTTTCTAAGGCAGTATCTCTACAGAAGTAGATTGCCCAATCTTCCTTGTGAGGACTGGCTAGTGGGTTTGAACCACCAGCCTTCTGGTTAACAGTCAAATGCCTTAGGCACTATGCCACCAGAGCTCTTAAGATTGGTGGAAGGAAGACTATTCTATGGAAAGGAAAGAATTTATGTGAAGGGGTTGAGAGGTGGAAAAAGGGAAGGAGAGGCAGGGGCTAGATCATGAAAGGTTTCATAGACCATATTATTTTTATCTAGGTTTTATTCTAAGTATAATGGGAAGCCAATGAAAGATTTTAAGCAGAGAAATGATATAAAATCATCACCCAGGCTGCTATGTGGAAAAGGATTTGAATAGTGTGTTTCAATCCATTAGTGGATCAGGAAATTAATTTAGTTCATCATGCTCAGCATTAAGAAACAAAAACAACAAAAGGAATAAAATATATATATATCAAACTGCATCACACACAGTAAAGGTAAATATTATTTTATGAATATTTTATTTTAGATTTACTTATAGATACATAGAACATACATCAATGTATCTGTCCTGGGGGGTATCATGAATTTTTTTTTTTTTAATTGTAGATTACAGTCAAAAAAGTTTGAAACTCACTAATTAGAGAGAAGCAAGAGTAGAAACCAGTGAGGAGGTGAGTGGAGTAGTCGAGATGGTAAATATGTTGAGAAGTTGACAGATTCAACATACATCCTGGACAAAGCCATTTGGAAGGACTTGGGTGATAGCATTTCAAGAGAAAATGAAAGAAAGATGTCAAGCCTGACTCAGGTTACTAGCACCTAATAACTTGAGAAATGAATCAAAGCATGAGTGAACAAATGAGTAAAAGGGGACAGCACTATAAATCTAGCTAAAATTGTGGTTTTCTCCAAATGTGACTATTTAAAAAAAAAAAAAAATTAACCTAGCCTCTGGTGGTATAGTGGTTAATGCATTTGGCTGCTAACCAAAACGTTGGTGGTTCGAACACATCAGTGGCTCCGTGGAAGAAAAGATGAGGTGGTCTGCTTCCATAAGGATTTATAACCTTGGAAACCCAATGAGGGTCTCTATGAGTTAGAATTGACTCTATGGCAGTGAGTGAGTATTTAAAACATTAGGAACTTACTTCCCCCCCCCCCCATAGTTTTCACAGTCTTCTCTTTGGTTTATGAGCTTTTTAAAGATAAGGCCCATGTCTTTGTCATCTTTACACCCCAGCTCCTACCTCAGGGCCTGCAATGCAATAAATATTCAGTAATTACGTGCTGAATGGAGTAAAATAAAACTGGAAAAGTAGCCAATCTTATACAAAAATAAAGTGTTACACGGGCTTGAATTTATCCTTCATTCCTTCAGCTTGAGAAATGCCAAGTGTGTTCTTCCCATTTGGTTTTCTAACTCCAGGTCTTTGCAAATTTCAATATGATACTTTGTCTTCTTGAGTTGTCCTTTGAAATTTTCTGATCATCTCTTTCACGTCATCATTTCTTTCTTTTGCTTTAGTAAAACCAAGTTTTCAAAACCAAGTTTCAGAGCCTTTTCTGACAACCATTTTAGTCTTTTCTGTCCTTTTAATGACTTTCTGCTTTCTCTATGTATGATGTCCTTGATGTCATCCCACAACTCTTTGAGTCATTAGTGTTCAAGTGTTAAATCTATTCTTGAGATGACCTCTACGTTTAGGTGGGATGTATTCAAAGTCATACTTTGGCTCTCATTGACTTGTTCTATTTTTTTAAGCTTCAGCTTGAACTTGCATATGAGCAACTGATCATCAGTTCTGCAATTGGCCTCTGGTCCCATTCTTACTAATGAAACCAAGCTTCTCCATCTTCTCTTTCCACAGATGTAGTCAATTTGATTCCAGCTAGGTCCACAAGTAGAGTCATTGTTTTGGTTGCTGAAAAAAGGTATTGTGTGGATCATAACAAATTATGGATAACACCATGAAGAATGAGAATTCCAGAACACTTAATTGTGCTCCTGAGGAACCTGTACATAGACCAAGAAGCAGTTGTTTGAACAGAACAAAAGGATGGTTCAAAATCAAGAAAGGTGTGTGTCAGGGCTGTATCCTTTCACCATACTTATTCAATCTGGATGCTAAGCAAATAATCCAAGAAGCTGAACTATATGAAGAAGAACACAACATCAGGATTCGATGAAGACTCATTAACAAAGTCATGCAGATGACACACCTTGCTTAGTGAAAGTAAAGGGGACTTAAAACACTTACTGATGAAGATCAAAGACTACAGCCTTCAGTATGAATTACACCTAAACATAAAGAAAACAAAAATCCTCACAACTGGACCAGTAAGCAGCACCATGATAAATGGAGAAAATGTTAAAGTTGTCAAGGATTTCATTTTACTTGGATCAACAATCAATGGTCACGGAGCAGCAGTCAAGAAATCAAAGAACATATTGCATTGTGCAAATCTACAGCAAAAAGCCTCTTTAAAGTGTTAAATAGTAAAGAGTTCACCTTGAGGACTAAGATGCACCTGACTTAAAAAAAAAATGCCTCACTGCCGTCAAGTCGAATCCTTAGGCCATGGTATTTTCAACTTCTTCAAATGCGTGTGAAAGCAGGACAAAAAATAAGGAAGACTGAAGAAGAGGTGATGCCTTTGAATTACAGTGTTAGTGAAGAATATTGAATGTACCACAGTCTGCCAGAAGAACAAATAAAACTGTCTTCTATACAGCAGAATGGTGCAGAGAAGCAAGGACGGCAAGACTTCGTCTCACGTACTTTAGACACGTTATCAGGATGAACTAGTCCCTGGAGAAGGGCATCGTGCTTGGTAAAGCAGAGGGTCAGCAGAACAGAGGAAGACACAGTGGCTGCAACAAGGAGCTCAAGCATAGCAATGATTGTGAGGGCGTTGCAGGACCAGGCAGTGTTACAGTTTGTTATGCACGAGGTCAGCTATGGTCGGAAGTGACTTGGCGGCACCTGACAACAACAGAGTTCCTAAAGTCAAGGGAAAGTAAGTCAACTTATGGTAGATTTTGCTTAAAATGGCACTTAGTGATCAAACCTGAAAAGTTACCATTTTATAAAACCAAACAAAGAATATTTTAACATTATAATTCTACTACAAAAGCACTCTCACGTCTTTTGCTGTGGAGTATGAGCAAACCTTCAAAAGTCCCCTCCTACCATTGTCATATCTCATTCTCATTCTGTGTTCACAGATCTGCAAGAGACTCAAAGTCCTAAATCCACAGTTCTGAACATTATTCAGATTATTCCTGCGTACTTCGTTGAGAGCAGGTATACTCCTCAGTTTAAAAGAAAATAAAATGAGTCTGGGAGAATATGTAAGAACCCTAAAGCCAGATAGCAGCAGTGTCCACAGTAACGCACCTCTTGCCTTCTGGTTTGTTATCCATGTGGCACTTGGATTACACCTTTCCTGACACCATTCTTTTGTTGATCCTCGTATATAGGAGTTGTCTATTAAATTTTCACTCCCTAAAGGGCAGACACCATGTCTTCTAGTATTACTGCATTGTCCATAATGGTTAGCAGTCCTGAACAAAGTAGACACTTAATATTTCTTGATTAGACTACCAGTAAGATTAAAACCATGATTTCCTGATTTAGGAGTTGTTAAACTAGACTCCACTACCTCCATTGAGCTGTGTTTGTCTTGCGTGCAAGTTTTATTTCCAGTAGTTCTTGTCTTCCATTACAAAGCAGCATTTGCTTCTTTCCAAAATGAAAAACATTTTCCGTTGTGAAGTTCTACTTGCAGCTGTGATGTTGAAATGTTCCTCAAGCAAAGATCTTTATCTGTACTGCAAAGGGGGAAAGTGTAACTCATAAGCTTAATTCTTTGAACAAATCAAATAATTACATTCCTTTGGTCCCACTTAGCTGGTTTATTTGTTTGTTTTAATGTCCCATGTCTTTTCCCACTCAGTTCCTGTAGTAAATAGTCCAGTGAGTGTGATTACACTCGGGCAGACTATTGCTGGCACAATGAATACGATCCCTATTATCTCTAACACCAAACCTACCATCCCAAACAAAGAGCACCGAAAAGGTGAATACAACTAGATATGAAGCTTGAAGGAGGCCAAAAAACTTTACAAGTTGTTCAGTCAGAAAAACTCATTCTCCAGCACTCTTCCCTCAGTGACTTAGTCAAAACAAAGTAGAGGCACAGGGCAGATGTAGTATCAACTTTTATTCAGGCTGACTGTCCATATTAATTTTTAGCTTATCTTTTAAAAAAAACACAAATTGTTATGTCATACATCTGTCACTGAAAACTTGAAGTAATCATTTTGAGACTCATAGTCACTACTTGAAAGAGAATTTTGAGTTTGACAAAGTGTTTCACTACTATTTGCTTACCCTTTTTCACAGCATTTCTGAGAAATCTAATTATCATGCTTTTCACATATTTGTGAGAAAGCAAGAGATGTATGCAACAAGAGATGTCCCAAAGCTGAATGAGACATGGTCACAGTCACCAATGAGTTTACCCCTCTTAGAGGGGACACACGTGTACAAGATCAGTGAAAACACAAGGCAAAGTAAACTAAATGCTTCAGTATTGGGCCAACTAAAGTGCTGCAAGGAGCAGCATTTAAATTCGACTGGAAAGCAGTGGAAAATTTAATGATGGAAGTAGCATTTGGTCCTTGCCTTGAACTACATCAAGTACTGAAGAAGGAAATGAGAAAAGAATACCAGGCTGAGGCAACAGCATCACCCAGACCATCAAGGTGGATAAGTGCATCCTGTACTCAGGAAACCACATGAAACCTGTGTGTCTCGGGCAGAGGTTCATGTGGGATCAGGTGATGATCAGGGTTCACATGAAAAGAATTCACAAAAAAAGTCATAAGTAAAAATTAAATGTGATTTTAAAGTTTGGAAACATTTTGAGTGCCTTAAACAAAACGGGCTACACCAGCATTAGTGTTACAAATCCTATTTAGGATGAAGCTGACAAACAAATCGGAAAAAAATGACCTATCACCAAATCCTTAGATTTAAAAAAAGGAAAAAGAAAATTCATATAAGTGATTTATCAAAAATTCTTTTATAAAATTATCCTATCCAAATTCCTGGATATGCCTCTCTTTCATTAAGGGTAACACACAAGGTGAATTTTGTAAAATAAGGTAGGATATAAAATCAAAAAGAGAAAAAGAAGCCAACATTTAAGGCCTAATCTCATGAAGTTTGGGCCAGTAAAAAGAATTGCCTGGAGAGTTCTGGTCTAACTTTCTACGTTATCATCGGCAAGAACATATGGTTACAAACAGAAAGTTGGATTCTGGATAGCAAAATTTCATTGCAGAGAGCCAATATATAACTTTTGATGGCTGACATTTAAGATCTAATCAAGTTTGGGGCCAGATAAAAGGAATTATCTGGAGACCACTGACTTAACATTTCTATTGCCATCATTTGAAGCATAAAGATTACTACTTGATAATTTAAATTTGGGATAGAAAAATATGTTTTCAAAGAGGCTGATATATAATCCTCAGTAATTTCTGCAAGTCAACACAAACTTCTCTCCCTTTCACAATGTTAAGAGGACAGAGCTTCCAAAATGAAGGCTCTTTTCAAACAGTGGTCCTTGCTGTGTCCTCTTGATTAAGGGCTCATAAATAAAAGGACACAACAGCTGCAACTTATGATTAACCATGGTATAGTATTTCAAACAGTGAATAACATTATAGCTTTTGGAACCAACGAAACTTTTTATATTGGTTCAACACACGACCTTGGCTTTGTCTGGTCTGTAGGTGACCTGAATTGAAGAGAGATGTCTGGGTTGAAATTTAACTTGGTGTCTGAAAAGCTGTGTCACATGGCTGGAAAGCCAGTAGTGGTGCAATTTCTGGAACCCTCACTCCTCTCAATGTGATTGGATGGTATAAAGGTGAATCTGAAAAGAGCAGTGAAAAATAATGCTAATTGGTCAGTCTCGGAAAGCCCTTGAATAATGTCCAAACATTTGTGAACAGTCTGAGTAAACCACTCAGGTTATTCTTACACAATGGAGGTAACTTTACTGCTTGCCATGGGCAAGTGCCCTCTAGATTAAACTGGTAAACAATTCTTGAATGATTAATGACATACACTCTTTCTCTGCCCTTTCCTGAGGGCAGAACTCTCTTAAGAAGAGCAGAAAAAAGCTTTTCCCTTTGATTTAGAGGCTAAGACCAAAGCAAGCTGGGTTTTCTCCAAGTACGAAAGCCTATTCCTGAGTAAGACCTGGGCTCTCAAAAGGCAGACCACATGAGACAGGAAGAGAGGGTCTTCCATTATCTCTTTCCCTAGGATGTATGCTCTAAGAAACTGCCAATGTCCCTGAATCTTAGTTAAATGGTTTCAGGACCTGATTCTAAGAACTGCTTTCCCCATGCCCATAACAGATGCAAACTAAAAGAAGGGCTTGAGTTTTCTCATTCCAATTGGCAAGCAATCATATTCCTTAGTACTTACACAGTATTTCTTATCATACTCACGTTACCTTTTAGCAGGTTGTCCTATTAAACGGCCTGATCATATAATGGTTTCAAATTTTGTTTTACAGAAGTTCAAGTTTCCATAAAGCAGATCTATGAACTCTGTAAAACTATGATCAAGGCAAATATACCTAATTTTTGTCTGTTTATCACTAGTTCACATCTTAACACTGCAGCAGAAGTTGCATTTCCAAGCATGAGTACACAAACTTAAGATTTAAGCAATCACGTTTCCACTCCCAACTCTGCCAACAAATCACTCAATTTTCCTAAAAGTTAACAATAGCATTTATCTTACATAAACACTTTTTTTAAAAATATATTTACAATATCCTTCAAACTGTTTTCTTTTTAAGTGTCTAAAGCGATACAGCATTATTAACTAATTGTTTTTAGATAATTAATGGTTGGATCTAACGAGATACATATTTCCCAGGAAACAGGAGTTTGCTTGAATCTTCCATATTGTTACTACTAATGAAATATATATAACATTAACCCCATGAAGAACTCATAGGCACCCCCACTAGGCTTCTGAGGTAGTAAATCTTTATAGAAGTAGATTGCCCCATCTTCCTTCCATGGAGTAGCTGGTGGGTTTGAACCACCAATCTCTGGTTAGCAGTCAAATGCCTTAGGCACTGCACCACCAGAGCTCCTTTCACTTGCCTTTATTTAAATCAATGGATAAAAATGCCAGTTCCTAGAGATTATGAATTATGATCTTAAATAGTACTGAGCATAAGGCAGATACTTAATGAACACTTGTTAAATTCAGCCAATTAACCACAAGGAATACAAACTAGCTTTGTGCTTGATTTTTAAACAGAGAGCCAAAACAAAACTTTAATCTGAACTTGTCATCTTGGTATCCCCAGAGTGTACAGAATTGTGTATATAACAGGCACCAACAATGACTAACTGTGTGAATGAATACACTGATTCATTTACTAATTAATGGAAAAAGGGCAATTGTATAATAAAAGCAAGATAAACTGAAAAGGGTTAACTCCATCTAGGTCAGTGAGGACATGTTCATGTAGTGCTACTATTTACCTGTTTCCACATATGCTTTTCAAAAGAAGAGCTTAAAATTTGAATCAGGGCAAAGTAATGATATTTCAACCTGGATTTTCTAGCACAGAAAAGGTAATTGGGCCAACCTTTTAAATAGGGGAATGTGTTTATTTCCTTTAAGGGCCTGATGTAAATTAAAGGTATTACTTTCAGGATCATCTTTCAAGGAAGACTACTAAATACTCCTGTTAAATCAAATTCCCCTAAGCAAGTCTTTCGATATCTAGCTTTTAAAAATGCATAAATATCATTTCCTTCAATATGTCAGCAACTCTTAGTGGGAGAAGTAATTTTGAAATTAAGCATGATTCCATTTCTAAAGCAATCAGAACCTGTTTTTAAGAATTTAAGGGAGAGGGGTAGTTGTTTTTTCTATAAGAAATAAATACTAAGGCAAAGGCAGTTTGACCCTAACCATATATATCTTTGTTATTAAATAACTCATGCCTTAAGATTTATAGTTTTCAATAAAACTTTATCAAGTGGGTAGAAAAATGTATGAAATTTGTTCTTATTCATGAAGCCATAATTGCCACTAAGGAAACCATAATATTTTAGGCTATATGTCTTAACTTTTGAGGTTAGTGGCATGGAAGCAAACAAATATTACTTGGTTTCACAATCCTATTTTAAAAACACCCCTTGGTACTACCTTTCCATAAGGAAATCTACAGCAGATGACTGAGGAGATGACCTACTGGTGACTCATTCACTTAAGCACTTACTAAGTACCTAGCCCTGGAAATGAAAGACTGAATAAGCCTAAGGCACTTGACTGCTAACCAGAAGGCCGGTGGTTCAAACCCACCAGCCACTCCTGGGAAGGAAGGTTGGGCAATCTACTTCCGTAGCGATACTGCCTCGGAAACCCAAGGAGGGATCGCTATGAGTCGGGGCCGACTCAACGGCACATAACAACAACAAGAACATCTTCTAAAGGCTCACAGTCTAGGTATAAATTTAGACATGAAAAATTGATCAATTGTATATGCAAGATTTGTGTATCTTATGGTATATAACTTATATCACAATAAAAACATTTAAAAGAAAACATTAAGAAAGGTAAAATAACTTTTACCATAACACTGAAACTATCCTAACAGAAGCAAGGAAGGAGGAGGAGTCCCTAACGCTGCCTACAGAATCTCTCAAAGCCTCACCTACGAGTTAATGAGCACAGGTGATTCACTGGAAGAAAAGCTGCCAAAAGACATCCTAGCAGAGGAAGAGGCAATGCAAAAGCACAAAAGTAAGGAGCAGCAAGAAGGTCAGTATGTCTGAAGGCACATATATGTACATGGAGTCGGGTGCTAGGAGTTGAGGCTGGAGAGGTGGACAAAAGAAAAATCTTACATACCATGCTAATGAATTTGGAGTATGTCCCTTAAAGAGGGTGAAGTCTAAAGAGTTTTTTTAAAATAGATCTATTTAAAGATCTGAATCAGATTTGTTTTTAGGAGGATAGCTCATTCTGTCTTTCCAGAACAGATCACCATCACCTCTAAATTCAATTAGTTTCCTCAGGCCCACTGCTGGAAAAAATGTTAGGGTGGAGAAAAGGAAAATTGCTTTCCTGGAAGTCATTAATTCATGATTCTCACCATCAGTACAACAATCACATGTAATGGGTTGGCCAATATGAAATTAGAGTCATGATGAAACCTACTAGTTTTGCCTATTACAACTGTTCCTGAATGACCATTCTAAAAAGCTCTTGTCTAGGGGTGGGATCACCATCCAGCTCTCTTTTTAATTTTGAAAAGTATGCACCACTCAAATTAGGGCCTACAGGACTCTGAAGGAATAAAGAAAAGACTGATATACAAAATTCTCCGGTGAAATATGTCCAACATGTAGTAAGTGGGAAAAAAATTGCAGAACAGTACATAACATATAAACCCATTTTTATTAAAAGAATAAATAGTAAATATGTTAATATATACACTGAACAATTGTGAAGGTCTACATTAAACCTGCTAGTAGCAGTTAAGTCTAAGATTATGGTGGGAGGGGCGGGTGGTGGTGGTAGTGGTAGTTCCCCTTTATCCTTAATATACTCTTAAATGTCTGAAATGTACGACTATGTATTACTTTTATGAACAACAACAACAAAAAAATACATGAAAGGTCAATTTAATTTAAATAAATATTTCAATGGTGGCCTATAATCACACAGGTTGTGGGAAGCTACATAAGTGAACTAAGTGCTTCCATGTGAGATTCACCACTAACGAGCAGCTTCCCACATTTCTTTGTGGCCAACAAACATACCAAAGGAAGAGTTTTGAGATTTGCAGGCAATCCTCATTTACCTGCCTTCTATTCTTTCTCCCTAATTTATTCACAAATATGGTGTAATACCTTGCTTATATCATCCCCACCCTCCCACCCCCCACCACTGTGGCCTTTAAAATGATTTTAATGCTGATGAATTGGGTGTCAGTCTTTACGAGCAGCAAATAATCTTCAGTTTTTTCCTTTGTGAAAAACAAAAGTTTGTTTCTCACAAAAAAAAGGCATTTGAGGCTTGTGGAATTTCCTTCTTTTGGAGGACAGCAAACCCAGTGGTCACCAGTGAATTCAAGAATGATTCAAGATTAATTTCTATATACTATTTATTCTACTTGCTCCATACAGAGACTGAATTTCTAAGGCTGAGTCTAACCTGCCAGCAATAATATCTTATTATATAGTTATTCTTCGTTTTTCAAAGTGTATTCCTATACATTATTTCATCTGATGCTCAAAAAAACCTTGTGGATTTAGAAATAGGGATTAAAAATCCCTATCCCTTTTGTTCTTCACAATTGTTATGTTTGAAGAGATATTAGACTTTGGGGAGGGAGGTGAGATGAAAAACAAATGCAGTGCATACTCAGCATATTAAAATTTGAAAATATAGAAAAAACAAACAGAACAAGACCAAAGAATCACTCATATTTCCACTACCAGATACAACATTATTACCACTTTGGTGTACAGGTTTCCAATCTTTTTGCTCTGTATTCTATTAAGCCTGTTTAAAGATGAGAAAATTTTCACATGGCAAAGGAGAGTCAAAGCCAAGGCTAAAATCTATGAACTCTTTCCATTATACCAGCAGGTCTTCCCCTTTTTGCTAACCTGTCCCTCTTTCAAAATGCCCAAGCATTATAAAGAAAAGACCTTCAGAAACAGATTTGTGAGATGTACATGCTTTGTTTCCGTGTATTAAGTAAACTTATTGATGGTCTTCGGAGAGAAGCACTTCTAGCGTGAAAATGACAGTTGAAGTCAATGATCTCTACGATGCTCTTTAACTCTGAAATATTCTAATCTTCTCTGAATGGAATCATGGTCCAAGGGCAGGATCAAGAAGCTGGATCAATAGGATATCAGATGAGGGTAAGTTAAGTAAGTCAAAATCCCCTAAGTAAGGTATTAATCAATCTAGGATCAAAATGCCAAACCAATGTCGCAAGTTGGAACAAAGGGTAATCAAGGAAAGAAAAGGAATATAGGCTAGGATGAGATTGAACCAACAAATACATCTGTCAGATAATGGTGGTTGGTTATAAAACCTATTTCTTCTTCTTCCTGGGCACATAGCTAGACCACATTTTCCAGGTGTACTTGCAGTTTGGTGTGTCCATGTGATTGAGTTCTAGTCAATGGAATATGGGTGAAAGTGATGTAAGACATTTCCAAGCTTGCCCCCTACAAACCACCCATCTGTAATTCTTCATATTCTTTCTTTCCCATCCATGATGACCTTGGAAGCCATTTATTAAAATTGGTGGAGCTACAAGATAGAAAGAGCTTGGTCTTGGAATTACTGGAGAAGTATTCCCATGAACAAAGAACACCTAATTAAACTTTATGTGAGCAGTAAATAGGCTTGTGTTTATCAAGTCATTGAGATTTGAAGGTTTACTCCCTGATCAGTAGCAGAAGCAGCCCACTGTCGTCAAGTCGGATCTGACTCATAGTGATCCCTCTTTGAGTTTCTGAGGTGGTATCTCTATAGAAGGAGCTCCAGTGGTGTAGTGCCTAAGGCATTTGACTTCTCACCAGAAGGCTGGTGGTTTAAACCCACGAGCCACTCTTCGGAAGGAAGATTCGGCAATCTACTTCTGTAATGATACTGCCTCAGAAACCCAAGGAGGGGTTGCTCTGAGTCGGATCCGACTCCACAGCAATGCATTTGGTTTGGTTTTGGTTTATCTCTATAGAAGTGTTGTTGTTGTTGTTGTTATGTGCCATCGAGTTGGACCCGACTCATAGTGACCCCTCTTTGGGTTTCCGAGGCAGTATCGCTACGGAAGTAGATTGCCTCATCTTCCTTCCGATGATTGCCCAATATTCCTTCTGAGGAGTGGCTGGTAAGTTTGAACCACCAGCCTTCTGGTTAGCAGTCAAATGCCTTAGGCACTACGCCACCAGAGCTCCTACTCCTTGATAAGGGACCAATCAGTCAGACCACCAGGGCAAGGCCTGATTTTGACATAGTTTGGGATTAAGCAATATTCATCAGTATAGGGCCACACCTGCTGGTCAGGCTTTGGTAGCCAGATGCCAAGAACATGTTGAATTATTTATTGTCAATGAATTCTTATTCTATCTGAATTTCATAGAGGTTAAAGAATATCAAATGACAGAATCTTACATGCATTATAAATAAACCATGAAAAGATTCAGCAAAATCCACATGTGCACTCAAGTTTTGAGAAGACTTTGATAGTGCTAAATGGAGGCAAAATATAATTAAAGCAAATTACAGTATATAAATTTTCAAAATCAGATATGCAAAAAGGGGAAAAGAAGAACTAAGATTTACTGAAAGTCTTAGTGTATCCTAGAAGCTTTCATGTACATATTATTAGTTAATCCTCACAACAAACTGGTGTGTTAGTTATTATTATCTTCATTTTTACAAAAGGAAACTGAGGATAATAGTAATTATGTAATCAGGCAAAAATTATATATCCAAGAAGTGGTAGGGCCAGCATTAAGCCCTAGTCTGTCTGATTACAAAGCTTATGTTCTTTTCATTATACCCTTGCTACTTTGACATTTGTACAAACCTCAAGAGGTCTGCAAAAGTTTCCCTGGCCCAAATATATTTCTTGGATGGCCCCAAAGGTGAGTGCCCCATGTCTCTCTTCTCTAGATGCAGTCACAGAGAGTCAAAGCTCCTTAAATTTCTAAGAAACAAAGCATATTTGCAAATACCTCAAACTTTTCCTGGGAAGCCGACCTCCTAGATGTACTTGAGGAAGGCATCTGAGAACTCAGGTCAGCAGTAGATGTTTCTTCCAGAGTCTGGCAGATGGTGAGAAGATTAAACATCTCCTTGGCTCTCTTTTATCATGTAAACATGTTATGAGTATGCATGCATGTGCACCCACACAAATACATAATTTAACCATCAATACTTCAAGTTGGCTGACTTTCAAGTCAGGTCTTTCATAATCAGAGACCAGGATATATAAAGAGAATGTTTGAAAAAGAATCCAAATTGGATGGACTATCAAAACATTCACAAAGCCTTACTTGTTCCCTGTTCAAGCAAATCCTGCTGCTCATTTTATTCTGCAAACACATATAATGTTAAATCACTACATTTGGAGGTTCAGAAAAAAACAACAACATGCTGATCTAAACTAATAGGCAACAAAATTAAATGTTTATAGCAGTCAAAGTTGGAAAAAGTAAATCACAGAGTTATCCAGTATACTCCATAGCTGTTAATTTAGCCTTGGAAAAATCTCTCTAACCAGGAACTTCTAAATCGGAGATGTAAGATGGCCTGAATACTGGCACTGGCTTGTAAGGGAGGCTTATATCCCATGGGAACATAGGGACCACACATCAAACACGAGAGCTTCTCAGGTACTGTTTCACTGCACCCATTGTATTATCATGGCAAAATACCTTATAACGCTGTAAGGCCTGAAACCCTTAATCTATAATGCACATGGAATTATATTAAGATGGCACTGGATCCGAATGAAAAAAAAAAAAAGTACTGTTTAAAAGCCAAATGTACTTATTAGCCACGTAAGACTGAAGAACAGGATGCTTGACTTGTATTCAAAGTTTTTCTAGTGACTCACTGTGTAATTCTGAGGACACAGCCCTTTTGATCTTTAGTTCCTTAGCCCATAACCAGAGAGTTTTAAATTGTGACCCCCACCCCACCCCCCTTTTGGAGGCACCTCTCAACTTCTTTTGCCCTCAGATGAAAGGGTCTATAGACGTGGAAAATTGTTGTTTGGTGACTTCCTATATCCCTCTTTCTAGTATTTCAGTTGTTCTCCTTTTACATCGGAGGGACAGTGCAGGGAAATCGCTGCTGTGCACAATTGAAGCCACAGGCTTAAAATTTCACTGTTGGAGGGGTAGGCTGAGAAGGAACAAGTCTGGCTCTAACACCACAAATATTTCCAATTACCAAATGTGGGCAGAAAACATACAAAAAAACAAGGCACGCTAGAAAGGCCCTTGGTATCCTTCAAAGCTTTCTTTTTGGGATGAAAGTTCTTCTTTGAGGCTTCCAGGGCAGAAAGCCTGGGAAGGCTGCACACCTGGAGCGCATTAGTGGGCCCTGGACTCGAAGTGAAACAGGCTGAATTTCATCTGGAGGCTTCCCACAATCCATTCTCATAAAAGAGCACAGTAATTTACCAGCTTAGGAAACATGGCATGGTGTTCAGGCAGCTCAACCTCAGGATTACTTTCCAGAGTCACAGAATAAATCCCACTGCTCATCTATGTAAACACACTTTCATCTTGATTATCTTTAGCTCAAGGAGAGCTTCATTTTGTTTGCTATAGCACACTGTCAAGATCACAACCCACCTCAAATCATTCTCCTATCTGTCCCATAAAGCACACAAACGATACAACTAATGAGTGAGTTTTTGCATTAGATTGTGCTCAACTAACTACAAAATGCCAGTCCCTTTGCTGTTTGCTTCCTGACCTCACCTGCCTCAAGGAGATGATACTGACTGGTCTTGCCAGTTTCCCACTTCAGTGCTGACTCCCCTATGCCCAACCTATGAGTCACCAGCAAACTCCAACCTCACCATGGCTACCAACAGGACTGCTCTTGCCCAGAAACCCTGTGTCTTCCCACATCTCCCCACCTCTACACTGTACCTCTTGAAGTATAACTCAGCACAGGGCTCATACAACCTCAATAATTACTGGATTCTGTGTATCTTCTCCCTAAGTTGCCTCTCCCCACTTCCATCTACTTAGAGAAGAGACAGAGAGGAGGGTTGGAGCAAGATGATGAAGTGAGTGGATGCTCCAATTTACTCCCCTAGCAACTAATGCATTGAACAATGAATAAAAACAAGCACAGACTGAGATCTCAGAATTCCAGATAGCAGCTGAGGTGTTGGAGACTTGAGTGAGTCCAGAAGAGGGGAAGAGGAGGAACAGGGGTGGCACAGAAGCTGGGAGAACTTACCCACTAACATCAGGAACACTTGCTCAATGCAGCCATTTTGGGACTGGGCTGGGCAACACCTCAAAAAGAGAATACAGAAAGGAAACTAATCCAAAGAAGTAGTAGCATGATTTTGAAGGCACACAAATTGGCTGTGGGAATGCATGGGACATGCAATTGGAAGAGGGTGAAGGAAGACCTAGCACTGTGAAAGAATGTTGTTGAATCTTGCAAGTGGCCCGAGACATGCACACTAGGGCTGGAGGAATCACAAGGGCAGCAGGGTAAGGGGGATATTTCAGACTGCAGGGTGGTGATACAGAGGGCAACGGCTGGCTCACTGCCTACAGAGGGACACCATGGAAGAGCCTGTGTAGAGGTGCCCCAAAGGGAAAGACAGAGATTGAGTGGCCATCTAAGATGTCACTATCGGTGGTCTCCTCTCATCTGAAGCAAAGAAGGGTGAAGAAAATCTGGAAACAATTAGTCCAAGGATATGATGGACCCTGAGACCAGAAGAACTGGATGGTGCCTGGCTACCAATGCCAACCACTCGGAAAGAGATCAAAGCTGGAGATCCTGGATAGAGTGGGAGGAGAAATGTGGAACAAAATCCAGAAGCACAAGAATGGCTAGAATTACTGGTCAGATAGAGCTTAGTAGAAATCCCAAGACTATGGCCCTGGGTTACCTTTCAGACCTAGAATTAGACTCACTCCCATGGATTAATTCTCAGCCCAACAGTAGAAAGACCGACATGAAGAACATCTATCCCAAGGCAATGCACCCACTTACTCCAGGGAGATACACCCCTTAGAACACTTGGCCATGGGGCACCAGACGGACAGCATTCACATAGCAGGAAAGCTGGACAGACAGGAGTACACAGTTAAGAAGGGCACAGGGAGGGGTAGTCACAGGGACAGGAGGAGAGGAGAGTTTGTTATGGTCGGGGATGGGAATCAGGCTGTGAAATAAAATGTACATGAACTGTTCAATGTAAATAAATTTTGCTCTGTAAATGTGCACCCAAAGAACAATAAAATTAAAAAAAAAAAAAAAAAGACAGAGAGACCCCCATATTTGCCACAGGTAAGTCAAGCCCCACCACTTATGTCAGCATCTGCTACCTACTAGCCTCCTCTTCCCACGTGATCATATTAAATTCCAGAGATAAAGCATCACAACTCTTATATCAGCACTTAAAAAAACTCTAAGGATAAGAGCTCTCCATGCCACTGGGTCAATTCTGATTCCATCCTGTTGTGTGGAGCAGTGATGCCTCATGGGGTTCCCAGGGCTCTGAGTCTTTGCAGAGGTGGACTTCTGCGTCTTTCTACCACAGAGAGGCTAGTAGATGCATGCCCGGGACCTTCATTTGGCAGCCAGGCCCTTGGCTCTGCACCACCAGTGGCCCAATCAGAAAAATTTCCCACAAAAACCAGAATACAAAATTAAAATAAAAGGTAACAAAATGGCCCAAGTTTAACAACAGCATAAAAATTCACAAGAAGGACCAATCAAAACCAAAACGTGAAGAAGAGGAAATTTCTCTGATGGAGGGCAGACCAATGGAAAGAATTAATAATTTTTAGAATATACTGCTAAATGTGTTTAAAGAAAACAAAAAGCAAACAAAATAAATTAGTGGAGATCAGGAAACAAATGAAGGAACAAAATGAGAGACTAAGCAAGAAAACTGAAAAAATATATATATTTTTTGAAAAGGTGAGAACTACTGGAACTGAAGAATAAAGTAACTGAATTAGATAGAGTTAAGAGAAAAACTCAACAAGAGTCAAACAGAAAATAGAATAAGTGAACTAGAAGGTAAAATAACTGACCTCATCAAATCTCAAGAGAAGCAAGAGAAAAGAACAAAGTAAAGCAAACAAACTCAAAAGGAAACATGGAACTCAATTAAGAAATCTAACATTAAAATTATTGGAATCCCAGAGGACCATGACAATACTAGAGGCATAGGAACAATTTTCCAAGAGATAATCAGAGAGTGTTCCCGGAACAGAGAACCAATCCTGCAAATACAGGAAGCTACACAAACCCCAATCAGAAGAGACACAAAAACATCAACTCCGTGCCACATGTTAATAAAATTCCTGAAAACCAAAGACAGGAGGAGAATTCTGACAGCAGCAAAAGAAAATCTCAATATAACATACCAAGGGTCTTTCATAAGAATCAATGCAACTTCTCCCCCAGAAACTCTAAAAGTCAAAAGACAATGGAACACCATATATTTAAGGTACTGAATGAAAAAACTGCCAATCAAGAATTTTTTATTCGGAAAAGCTGTCATTCAAAATGGAGGGGAAAATCGAGACAAACAGAAGCTCAGTGAATTTGCCGCCACCAGATTAGCTTTGCAAGTTTTACTGCAAATGGAAATGCAGAAACATTAAATAAAAATTTGTGTCTATACACTGGAAAACAAATAAATAAAAAGTGATATATAGAATGAAATCTCCAAAAACCACAACAATATGGACAATCATAAGGGCCTAGTATATGGTATTTGCAGGATAAACTCAATGATTAAATCTTACAAACAATATAACATCAAGTCTATAAGAAATAAACAAAAAGTAAATTTATTGAACATAGATTGTATATTTATGTTAATGTAGATATACCAACAGAAATAGAAGAGGGAGGAGCATATCAGGAATAGATTTATTATGTTGAGATTGTATGTTGACTGTTGTTCACATATTAAACATTGTTGCAATTGTAAGTTGTGTGATGTAGTACCTACTAAAACTCAGTGCCATTGAGTAGGATCTGACTCATAGCAACCCCTCGTTGGGTTTCCGAGGCGATATTACTACGGAAGTAGATTGCCCAAACTTCCTTCCGAGGAGGGGCTAGTGCATTTGAACCGCCAGCCTTCTGGTTAGCAGTCAAATGTCTTAGGCACTGTGCTACTAGAGCTCCCAATATATGTAGTAACCACTAAGAAGTCACCAAGAAAAAATATTTAGAATAAAACAAGGAAGAAAGCAAAAAGGTTCATTAAAATAAAGCAGCCAAATAATCAGAATTTTAAAAAAAAGATAAAAAACAAATAGCAAAATAAGTGAGGTAGACACTTCACTTTCAGTAATAACCTTAAATGTAAATGGTCTAAATTCCCATGCCAAAGGCAGAGAGTAACAACATGGATGAAGAAAAAAAAAAAAAAAAACCATGATCCATTCCTTTGTTGTTTATAAGAAACACACCTTAGACATAAGGACACAAACAGACTGAAAAGTAAAAGTTTAGAGAAAAATATTCCATGCAACCAGAAAAGAGCAGGGAGGTCATACTGATATCAGATAAAATAGACTTTAAATAAGAATCTATTTCAATACATGGGTAGGCAGGGTGAATAAGCGGGTATATCTAGGCAGGACAGAGTGTGCCCATGACCACGTTTACCATGTTTAAGGGTGACAGAAAATGTTTCTACATGTGTATTTGCATGCATTGTAACAATGTCCAAGTGTACAGTAGAGCTGACAAGGGGCAAGGTTGTAGTGACTTCTTGGCTACAGCCAGCTACCCTGAGGGAGTGAAGAGTTGGACCTTTGGGTTTGCAGCCATGGTGGCAGGGGATATCAAGCTAAGTTGGCATAACATACTACACAAAAATATTGTTCTACATTCTACTTTGGTGAGTAGTGACTGGGATCTTAAAATCTTACAAGTGGCCCTCTAGATGCAACGATGGGTCTCTCCTTTACCAGAGCAAAGAAGAATGAAGAAAACCAAAGACTCATGGAAACAATTAATCTAAGGGACTAGTACACCATGTGATCCTCAGCCTACATGACCATGAGACCAGAAGAACTAGATACCCAACAACCACTGTCAACCACTCAAAGGGTGATTGGTGCAGGAGATGCTGGATACAGTGAGAGAACAATGTGGAACAAAACTCAAAATCATAAAAGAAGACCAAGTTTGCTGGTCTGATAGAGCCTGGTGAGACCCATGAGACTACAACCCCTAGTTACCCTTGAGATCTAGAACTGAACCCACTCCTGTGGCTTCCAGCCAAACAACAGACAGACATATGGGGTGAACATTTACATCAGGTAGATACACTGCTTGGAGCAATCACTCATGAGAATAGAAGGGCAGTGTTTGCACAGGGAGATAGCTCGGGAAGTAGGAGTATATGGGAAGGAAGGACACAGAGAAGTGGTGGTAACTATGGGGAGGAAATGTTACATTGTGGGGAATTGCAGTCAATGTCATGAAATAAAATGTGTATGAACTGCTGTATGAAAAACGAATTTGCTCTGTAAACTTTCACCCAAATCACAATAAATTTTAAAAAAATCTATTTCAAGAAGATTTAACAACTAGAGATATATACGCACCTAACAGCAATGCACCAAAATACATGAAACAATACGAATTATGATATTAAAAAAATACTAATATAAAAGAAGAAATAGATAACTCCATAATAATAGCAGAGGACTTCAATACACTGCTTTCAATTATACAAAGAACATCTAAAAAGAGGATCACTAAGGACACTGAGAAATTAAATAAAACTACAACCAGTTGAACCTAACAGATATATAGAGAACACTATACCCATCAGAACAACACACATTCTTCTCCAATGCACACAGATAATTTTCCAGAATAGACCATATGCTAGAACACAAAACAAATCTCCAAAATTTAAAAAAGACTGAAATCATATAAAGCATCTTCTCTGACTAGAAATTCTCTGAAGCTAGAAATTAACAACAGGAAAAATAATAAATATATGGAAATTAAATAATATACTATAAAACAACTATTGGAGCATCAAAGAAATTAAAAGTGAAATTTAAAAGTTCTTAGAATCAAACAAAAAATTGAAAATACAACATATTAAAACCTTTGGGACAGCAAAAGCAGTACTCAGAGGTACTAAATGCCTACAATAAATAAATGCCTACATTAAAAAAGAAGAAAAATTCAAAATCATTAAACTGACAACTTGAACAAATAGTAAAGGAAGAGGAAAAGAAGCCAAAAGCTACCAGTAAAAAAGGAAATAATAAAAATCAGGGAATAAATAAACAGAATAGAAAAACAATAGAAAGAATCAACAAAATGAGAAGTTGGTTCTTTGAGAAGATCAATAAAACAGACAAACCATTGTTTAGATTGAGGAAAGGAAAAAAAAAAAAAAAAACAGAAGAGGCAAATAACTAAATTAAGAAATGAAATTGGTGACATTACAACTGACCCAACCGAGATAAAGAAGATCGTAACTGATTAGTATGAAACTTTGTACTCCAACAAATTTGAAAACCTAGATGAAATGGACAAATTCCTAGAAACACACCATCTATCCAAACTAACACAAACAGAGGCAGAGATTTTAAACAGACCCCTCATGAAAGAAGAGATTGAAGATCTCATCAAAAATTGCCAACAACATAAAAAAGCCCAAGACCAGACAGCTACACTAGAGAATTCTACCAAACTTTCAGAGAAGAGTTGACAACAATCTTACTCTGTTTCTTCAAAAACATAGAACAGGAACACTATCTTCATCTTTCTATAAAGCCAGCATAACCCTTCATAGCTGAACTATATGAAGAAAAACGTGGTATCATGATTGGAGGAAGAATCATTAGCAACCTGAGATATGCAGACGATACAACTTTGCTTGCTGAAAGTGAGGATGACTTAAGGCACCTACTGATGAAGGTTGAAGAATACAGTCTGCAGTGTGGATTACGTCTCAATATAAAGAAAACAAAAATCCTCACAACTGGACCAATGAGCAGCATCACAATAAATGGAGAGAAGATTGAGGTTGTCAAAGAATTCACATTGCTTGGTTCTACAATCAATGCCAAAGGAAGCAGCAGTCAGGACATTAGACGACGTGTAGCATTGGGAAAGTCAACTGCAAAGGAACTGTATCAAGTGCTGAGGAGCAAGGATATTCCTTGATAACTGAGTGGGAGACAACAACAACAACCTGCATAAATATTAACGGGACCAATACCTCACCAGACATAAAAACAACCTCAAAATGGTAGTTAATGTTAAACCAAAAACCATAAAACCCCTAGAAAACAATGTAGGGAGAAAACTATGCAATCTAATCTTTTGTGAAGATTAAAAGTAAGGTGAAAACATAATAACAAGTGCTTGGATAGAAGAAGACAAAACCGAGACATAGGACCTCATAAAAATTCAAGTTATGCTCATCAAAAGACTTTATTAAAAGAGTAATTAGACAACCTACAGACTTGGAAAAAGTCTTCAGAAATGACATCCAATGAGGGTGTAATCCCTAATATATATAGAAAATTGCACCAACTGAAAAATAAAAAGACAAAAAGACCAATCAGAAATGGGCAAAGGATATAACCAATCTACACCAGAGTCCACCCAAGCAGCCAACAAACATATGAAAAGATGTTCACAATCATTTAGAGAGATGTAAATCAAAACTGAGATACCATCTTAATCCAGCAAAAATGGCACTGATTGAGGGGGAAAAAAAAGAAAGAAAGAAAAGAGAGGTAATAACAAATGCTGGTGATAATGTGGGGAGATTGGAACCCTTATCCATTGCTGGTGGGACTCTAAAATGGTACAACTACTATGGGAAACAGTATGGCACTTTCTCAAAAACTAGATATAGAACTACCCTATAATCCATCAATCCCACTCCCAGGTACATATTTTTTCAAACCAAAACCAAACTCACTGCCATCGAGTCAATTCTGACTCATGGCAACCCCCATTGGGTTTCCAAGGCTGTAAATCTTTACAGAAGCAGATTGTCTCATCTTTCTTCCATGGAGCAGCTGATGGGTTCGAACCACTGACCTTTGGTTAAAAGTCAAATGCCTTAACCACTACATGATCAGAGCTCCTTAGGTACATACCCTGTTGTTAGGTGCTGTCAAGTCAGCTCTGACTCATAGTGACCCCATGTACAACAGAACAAAACAGTCTGGTCCAGTGCCAGCCTCATCATCCTTGTTATACCTGAGCCCTTCACTGCAGTTACTATATCAGTCCATCTCATTGAGACCCTTCCTCTTTTTGTTGACCCTCCACTTTTTTGTTGTGGTTGTCAGGTGCCATCGAGTCATCTCTGACTCATAGCAACCCTACATATAGCAGAACGAAAAATTGCCCAGTCTTGTGCGAGCTCCACGATCCTTGCTATATATCTGAGCTCCTCATTATAGCGACTGTGCCAATCCACATTGTTAAGGGCCTTTCCCTTTTCATTGACCTTCCACTTTACCAAGCATGGTATCCTTCTCCAGAGAATGGTCCCTTCTGAAAACATGACCAAAGCAGGTGAGACGAAGTCTGGTGATTCTCACTTCCAAGGAACATTCCAGCAGCACTGCCTCCGGGACAGATTCATGAGTTGTTTTAATAGTCCATGGTATTTTCAGCATTCTTCATCAATATCACAACTCAAAAGCATCGACTCTTCTTCGGTCTTCCTTATTCATTGTTCAGTTCTCGCATGCATATGAGGCATTTGAAAATACTATGGCTTGTATCAGGTGCACCTTGGTCTTCAAGGAGTATTTTTTCTCTTTAGCACCTGAAAGAGGTCTTTTGCAGCCGATTTGCCCAATGCTATATGTCATCTGATATGCTGACTGCTGCTTCCATTGATGTTGATTGTAGAACCAAGGAATATGAAGTCTTTGACAACTTCAATCTTTTCTCCATTTATCATGATGCTTCTTATAGGTCCAGTTGTGAGGATTTTGTTTTCTTTATATTGAGGTGCAATTCATACAGCAGACTGTAGTCTTCAATCTTCACCAGCAAATGCTTCAAGCCATCCTCACTTTCAGCAATCAAAGTTGTGTCATCAGCGTATCGCAGGTTAATGAGTCTTCCTCCAATCTTGATGCTATGATTTTCTTCATATAATCCAGCTTCTTGGATTATTTGCTCAGCATATAGATTGAATAAGTATGGTGAAAGGATACAACCCTGACACACTCCTTTCTTGACTTTAAACCACGTAGTGTCCCCTTGCTGTTTGAATGATAGCCTCCTGATCTATGCACAGATCCCTCTTGAGCACAATTATGTGTTCTGGAATTCCCATTCTTCTCAATGTTACCATAATTTGTTATGATCCACATAATCAAATGCCTTTGCATAGTCAATAAAACACAAGTAAACATCTTTTTGGTATTCTTTGCTTTGACACAAGATCTATCTGACATCAGCAATGATATCTCTCATTCCATGTCCTCTTCTGAATCCAGCTTGCATTTCTGGAAGTTCTCTGTCAATATACTGCTGCAATCATTTTTTAATTATCTTCAGTAAGATTTTATTTGTATGCCAAATTAATGATATTGTTCAATAATTTCAATATTTTGTGGGATCACCTTTCTTTGGAATGGGTACAAATATGGATCTCTTCCAGTTAGTTGACCAGGTAGCAGTCTTCCAAATTTCTTGGCATAGATGAGTAAGTGCCTCCAGCATGGCATCCGCTTGTTGAAACATCTCAATGGGTATTCCATCAATTCCTGGAGCCTTGTTCATTGCCAATTCCTTCAGTGTAGCTTTGACCTCTTCCTTACATGCCATTGGTTCTTGATCATAAGCCAACACCTGAAATGGATGAACATCGACCAATTCTTTTTGGTACAGTGACTCTGTATTCATCTTCTTTTGATGTATTCAGCATCATTCAGTATTTTGCCATAGAATTGTTCAATATTGCAACTTGAGACTTGAATTGTTTCCTCAGTTCTTTCAGCTTGAGAAATGCTAAGTATGTTCTTCCCTTTTGGTTTACTAACTCCAGGTCTTTGCATATTTCATTATAATAATTGACTTTGTCTTCTCAAGCTGCTCTTCGAAATCTTCTGTTCAGCTCTTTGATCTTGTCATTTCTTCCATTTGCTTTAGCTACTCTCCATTCAAGGGCAAATTTCAGAGTCTCTTCTGACATTCATTTTGGTCTTTTCTTCCTTTCCTGTCTTTTTAATGACCTTTTGCTTTCTTTATGGGTGATGCTCTTGATGTCATCCCACAATTCCTCCAATTTTTGGTTACTGGTGTTCAAAGCATCAAATCTATTTTTTTAGATTGTCTCTAAATGCAGGAGGGATATAATCAAGGGCATATTTTGGCTCTTGTGGACTTGTTTTAATTGTCTTTAGATTCAACTTGGAACTTGCATATGAGCAATTAATGGTCTGTTCCACGGTCAGCTCCTGGCCTTGTTTTAGCTGAAGATATTGAGCTTCTCCATCTCCTCTTGCCACAGATATAGTCAATCTGGTTCCTGTGCACTCCGTCTGTTGAAGTCCACGTATATAGCCACCATTTGTGTTGTTGAAAAAAAGGTATTTGCAATGAGTAAGTCATTGGCCTTGCAAAATGCTATCATGTGATCTCCAGCGTCATTTCTATCACCAAGGACATATTTTCCAACTACTAGTGATTCTTCTGGTAACATAGTGCCTAAGGCACTTGACTGCTAACCAGAAGGCTGGTGGTTCAAACCCACCAGCCACTCCTCGGAAGGAAGATGGGGCAATCTACTTCCATAGTGATACTACCTCAGAAACTGAAGGAAAGGTCACTATGAGTCGGGTCCGACTCAACGGTACATAACAACAACAACAACAGTGATTCTTCTTTGTTTCCAACTTTTGCATTCCAGTCACCAGTGATAATCAACACATCTTGATTGCATGTTTGGTCAATTTCAGACTGCAGAAGTTAGTTAAAATCTTCAATTTCCTCATCTTTGGCTTTGATGGTTGGTATGTAAATTTGAATAATAGTAGTATTAACCGATCTTCCTTGTAGGTGTATGAATATTATCCTATCACTGACAACACTGTACTTCAGAATAGACCTTGAAACATTCTTTGTGATGATGAATGCCACACCATTCCTTTTCAATTGATCATTCCAAGCATAGTATATCATATGGTTGCCTAATTTAAAATGGCCACAAGCAGTCCATTTCAGCTTACTAAAGCCTAGGATATTGATCTTTATGTGTTCTATTTCATTTTTGATAACTTCTAATTTTTCTAGATTCACACCTCTTACATTCCACTTTCCAATCATTAATGGATGCTTTCAGCTATTTCTTCTCATTTTGAGTCGTGTCACATCAGCAAATGGAGATCCTGAAAGCTTTACTCCATCCACATCATTAAGGTAAGCTCTAAGGCAGCTGTTCCCCAGTCATATTTTGAGTGCCTTCTGAACTGAGGGGCTCATCTTCCAGCACTATATCAGACAATGTTTCTGGGCTATTCATAAAGTTTTCCAGAAATATATCAGGCAGTGTTTCACTGCTATTCCTAAGGTTTTCACTGGCCAGTTCCTTGAGAAGTGGGTGGCCCTTCCTTCTTCCAAGTCTGTGTTAGTCTGGAAGCTCTGCTGAAACCTGTCCTCCATGGGTAACCTTGCTGATACTTCAAATACCAGTACCATAGCCTTCAGACTCACAGTAACACACAGGCTACCACTGTACAACAAACTGACAGATGAGTAGTGGTGGAAAATTAGAAGTCTTCAAAAATGAAAAGGAATGCATAAAAATCAATATCCTAGGAATTAGTGAGCTGAAAGGCACAGGTATAGATAATTTTTTAATTGGACACACATATATGGTCTACTATGTGAGGAATGACGACTTGAAGAAGAATAGTATCACATTCACTGTCAAAAAGAACATTTTAAGATCTATCCTGAAGTACAATACTGTCAGTGGTAGGATAATATCCATATGCCTACAAGGAAGACCAGTTAATATGACTGTTATTCAAATATAAGCAACAACCACTAATATGAAAAATGTTTACCAACTTCTGCAGTCTGAAAATGACCAAACAAGCAATCGACATTTATAAATAATTACTGGTGGTTGGAATGAGAAAGTTGGAAACAAAGAAGGATCAGTAGCTGGAAAATATGGCCTTGGTTGATAGAAACCACACCAGAGATGGCATGATAGAAATTTATAAGATCAATGACTAATTAATTTCAAATACCTTTTTTTTCAGTGACATAAAGTGACTATACACATGGACATTGCCAAATGGAATACACAGGAATCAAATTGACTGCATCTGTGGAAAGAGATGATGGAGAAGTTCAGTATTATCAGTCATACACGGCCAGGGGCCAAGAGTGGAACAGACTGCCAACTGTTCATATGAAACTTCAAGAAGAAAATTAAAGTAAGACCACAATATACCTTAAGTATATTCTACCTGAATTTGGAGACTCAAGAATACCTTATCTTAAGAATAGACTTGATACATTAAACACTAATGACTGAAGACCAGATGAGTTGTGGGATGATATCAAGGATATCATACATGAAAAAAACAAAAGGTCATTAAAACAAAAAGAAGGAAGAAAGCAAGGAAGGAAGAAAAGACCAAAATGAATGTCAGAAGAGACTCTGAAATTTGCTCTTGAACACAGAGTAGGTAAAGTGAATGGAAGAAAGTTTGAAGTAAAAGAGCTGAATTGAAGATTTCAAACAGCTTGAAAAGCAAAGTAAAGTATTTTAATGAAATGTGCAAAAACCTGGAGTTACAAAATCAAAAGGGAAGAACATGGTCAGCATTTCTCAAGTTGAAAGAACTGAAGAAAAAATTCAAGCCTCAAGTTGCAATACTGAAGGATTCTATGGGCAAAATACTGAATGATGCAGGAAGTATCAAAAGGAGATGGAAGGAATACAGAATCTCTATACCAAAAATAATTTGTCAACATTCAACCATTTCAGGTGGTGGGATATACTGAAGAATTGATGGTACTGAAGGAAGAAGTCCAAGCTTCACTGAAGGCAGTAGTAAAAAACATGGCTTCAGGAATTGATGGAATACCCATTGAGATGTTTCAACAAATGGATGCAATGCTGGAAGCACTCACTTATTTATGGAAGACATAAATTGGCTATGTGGCCAATTGACTAGAAGAGACTAATATCTGTGGCCATTCAAACAAAAAATGATCCAGCAGAATGCAGAAATGATCAAACAATATCATTAATATGACATGCAAGTAAAGTTTTCAAGATAATTCAAAAACAGTTGTGGCAGTGCATTGATGGGGAATGCCAGAAATTCAAGCTGGATTCAGAATAGGATGTGGAACGAGAGACATCACTGCTCACGTCAACAGATGTTAGACGGAAGTACAGAATACCAGAAAGAAGTTTACTTGTGTTTTATTGATTATGTAAAGACACTCAACTGCATGGATCATAATGAATTATGGACAACATTGAGTAGAATGGGAATTCCAGAATGCTTAATTATGCTCATGGGGAATTTGTATATAGTCCAAGATGTAGTTGTTCAGACAGAAATAAGGGATTCTACATGATTTTAAAATCAGTAAAGGTATCAGTCAGAGTATGTCCTTTCACTATACTTATTCAGTCTATATGCTGAGCAAATAATCTGACAAGATGTACTATATGAAAAACATGGAATCAGGCTTGGAAGAAGACTGATTAACAACCTATAACATGCAGATGGCACAAACTTTTTTGCTGAAAGTAAGGAGAACTTAAAGCACTTACTGATGAAGATCAAAGACTACAGCCTTTATTATGGATTATATCTCAATATAAAGAAAACAAAAATCCTCATAACTGGACCAATAAGCAACATCATAATGAATGGAAAAATACTGAAGTTGTCAAAGATTTTTATCTTACTTGGATCCACAATAAATGCCAATAGAAGCAATAGTCAAGAAATTAAATGACGTATTACATTAGGCAAATTTGCAAAAGACCTCTATAAAGTGGTGAAGAGCAAAAATGTCACCTTGAGGACTAGGGTAGGCTTCACCCAAGCCACAATATTTTCAATTGCCTCATGCATGCAGAAGCTGGACAATGATAAGAAAGACCAAAGAAGACTCGATGCATTTCTATTATGGTCCTGGCAAAGAATACTGAATATATCATGGACTGCTAGAAGAACAAACAAATCTATCTTGGAAGAAGTACAGTCATAATGCCTCTTAGAAGCAAGTGAGCACGATGAGACTTTGTTTCATATACTTTGCACCTGTTATCAGGAGGGGCCTGCCCCTGGAAAAGGGCATCATTCTTGGTAAAGTAGAGGGTCGGTGAAAAAGGGAAAGACCCTCAACAAGATATACTGACACAGTGGCTGCAAGAGTAGACTCAAACATAGCGATGACTGTGTATTGTGAGGATGGTGCAGGACCAGGCAGTGATTCGTTCTGTTGTACGTAAGGTCTCTCTTGAGTCAGAACCGACTTGACTGTACTTGATAACAACAACACATACACAGTAACTGAAATACTATAAAACTCTCAATAGTATAATGAAGACCACGATACTTTCACTATCAAAGTAAAGTACTTTCTTTGAAAAGAGTATTCCTCCACAATGGCATTCTCTAACAATACTCATCTATTAGAGTACAGGATGACTTCCTATTCTCAAATCATAACCAGCTAGAGAAAACTAAGACATCTATAAGCATGCTGTAGGGAAAACAAGTTTGGGCAAAATACTGCATAAGGGCAAAGTAAAGATGAATGATTGCAGCTCCCAAAACGTCCTGTATTCCATCACATTCAATGTTCTAAAAATATAGGGTATGGTTCAGAATTTACCTGAAGGTGGACATCAGGAATGGTTTACCTAACTTGACCATTAGGATGAGTCACTGAGTTAGGTAATGCTCTGTCTTATACATGTTCTTCAGGACTGAAGGATTGCTTATACCACAAGCCAAGTTCTAAACACAAAATGCCAGGTGGGATAAAGCGTAGCATGTGTAGCACCCCCTCCCACATACACAGGAGTTTCTATCATTTGTGCAATAATCAGCTACATTAAAGCAAGAACTGAAGTGGTCAGAGTACTAGTATTTGGGCTTTTTAGAAGTCATTTGTATTTCCCATGCGATGTGAGGTGTAAGACTCCTACAATGTGATACCCTGAAGGATGAATTATCAGCTTATCCATGTCAGAGACTAGTCACTTTAACACATGAGCTCTCTGGCAGTCTTGCTCCCAATAAATGCAATGTGGCATAGCATTTTCTGAATTGTGTAATTCTCTAAATTATGATATTACTATAGATGTTCTTTTAAAAAAGATGCCATGTTCCATATAAATATTACAATTTCTTTGTGCACCATGACATAGAAGAGCGTGAAGCAAGGCCATGTGATTCCATGCCTTAAATATTCCAAACTTTAGGTTCCTATCTATAAGTCAGGAGCTCTGGTAGCATAGTGCCTAAGGCACTTGACTACTAACCAAAAGGCTGGCAGTTCAAACCCACCAGCCACTCCTCGGAAGGAAGGTTGGGCAATCTACTTCCGTAAACCCAAGGAGGGGTCGCTATGAGTTGGGTACGACTCAGTGGCACATAACAACAACAACAACATCTATAAGTCAGGGATAAAAAAAATATACTTGCCTCAGAGGAATAACAGCAGCATAGTAGTGGTTAAAAGTGCTTTGAGTTTTTGGATTAAAAAAAAAAATCTAAATAGTTATTTTCAATTGGCTGCATGAAATGTGTCTTACCTCCAATTAGATTCTTGTGAAAAAAAGAAAAGAGAGAGACTAAAAACAATGCCAACTGGGTCTGAGAGGATTATATGTGAAGAATATCTATCACATTCTAGTGTAGAAAGGAAATTACAACCCAATAAACAGTAATTTAACTGTCAAAGGAATGTTTAGCACATATGCAAACAGCTCCTTTATCTTCAAAGGAGAACTATTAATGAAGAAAGAAGGGATTTTAGAGTACTCTGTACCAAGGTGGCATTGATCTCACCTGCTTCTACGTCAAAACACCAATGTAGAAACTCACACCCACGTTGTTCTACAACCAAACACTTGGCATTTGCTGTGATTCAGACCAGAAAAATTTTATCTGTACATCTCCTTCAAAGTGTTTTCTATTTCAGCCTTTTCAGCAGTTCTCACCTCAAAGAATTCTATCTTCAGTGTACCTTAAAAAATAGGCCTAGATGATTTTTTTTTTCCTCTAAATAATCCAGACAAATCAGTTGCCAGCCATGCAAAACAAGGCCAATGAAACAGATGCATTAGACTTGGGGGGTGGGGGGTGGGGATTTTCACAGTGTTTTCTAAGAACTCTCTTCTTCCTTGACCCTGCATTCCACCATTTTCCAACATGCTAGTTATAGTCCAGCACTGGAACGAAGTCGTAGCCCTCTAGATCCAGCCTAAAAATTCCTTTGTTGACTTAAAGGAATAAGGGAAAATCGAAAGGCCTAACCTTCAAACTTTTAAAAAATAACTATTTGAAAAGGAATGAGATCCAACAGGCAGTGCATCATCGCCCAGTAACTTGAATGATCAAAGTCTTAATCCAGCTTCCAATGCCAATTCCCCATGTGCTTCTGGTTAAGTAGCTAACCCTGCATCTTCGTTCATGATACTGGAACAAGTGGCAGGGGAGACAATGATGGGGGTGGGGGGAGACTGTACAACACACACTGCAAAAGGAGAAGTGGTTCATAGCTAAAATAATGATTAAGCATAGAAAATAGCAATCTTTCTCTTACAGAGAAATTGTATATAATTTTATATACAATTCTGATAAATGGGTCCAAGGATTAAATATTAAGAAAAGCTACTTATCAATTTACACGTGCTAAGTAGACTGCCCAATTTTCCTTCCGAGGAGTGGCTGGTGGGTTTGAACCACCAGCTAACCAGAAGGCTGGTGGTTCAAACCTACCAGCCACTCCTCGGAAGGAAAGTTGGGCAATCTACTTCCATAGAGATACCACCTCGGAAACTCAAGGAGGGGTCGCTATGAGTTGGTCCAATTGGATGGCACATAACAACAACAACATGTCTATGCTCGGGAGCTCTGGTGGCGTAGTGCCTAAGGCATTTGACTGCTAACCAGAAGGCTGGTGTTTGAAACCCGCCAGCCACTCCCTGGAAGGAAGGTTGGGCAATCTACTTCCCTAGAGATACTGCCTCAGAAACCCAAGGAGGGGTCTCTATGAGTCAGATCCAACTCGACAGCAGTGAGTTATGTCTATGTGCAGGGAAGAGGTAAGTTGTCACAACATTCTCAGGGCAAGGAAGGAGGATTAGAAAGGAAGACTACCCTGATTTGACTGCAAAATAGAGATGGCAGCATGTTCACCAGCTCAGTGTTAGAAAAACCGCATTATAAAAGCAGGGCTGAGGTGACCTGGTATTTTACCCTCTCGGATGAGCTGCCTTCTTTCAGGCAATGCCAAGGTCAAGTGCACTAAGCTGCTGAAGACACCTGTGGAGGAAAATGTTTTCAGGCAAGGTAACTTTCTTGAAAGTGTACTCAGCCTTGGTCATCTAGTCATCATAACAGTGGCTCAGTGATGAATAGATCGGACTGGGTAAAAGGGTTTGTTGAAGGCCAGAAGGCTTGAACAACTTGATTGCAGAGTAAAATTTTTTAACTCATGATAAGTCTTTTCTTAAAGAAAACTTATTTATATGTGTTGTCAGAAGCTTTCTTTTTTTCCCCTCCAAACTGGAACTGCTTCTTTCTGTTCGCTCTGTCTCTCTTTCTCTCCTTCCTCCCCCTCTCTCTTTAAAATCAATTTAGAGTTGCTTGGAGAGGTTTCAGTGATAATGCCAACATTAAAACAATTTTATATCACTTAACCTTATGATTGGTTCCATTCTGGCGAGAGGGAAGATAATCCCAAGTGATGGACTGCATGTTTTTCAGGAAGTCTGCAAAGAAAACTTAGTTAAATTTGAAAAAGTGATTTTGGTAGATAGAAACCAGTAAAGCATATGCAATTAGATACCTCATATACTGGCCAACAATAAGGATCACTCTAAAAAACAAGAATAAAATAACCAGGTGCCTCATCATGCACATACACTCACACACACAGGCAAAAGCAACTGCAAGTGGGGTTGACTTCTGGCACCCAAAAAAAGGTCATTTAAAAAAAGTTTTCAGAGGAAACATCAATGAATATCTTTGTGTACAAAATTACACACCGTTTTCTGTGTGCAGTACATGTAGCATTATACACTTGGTGGCATTCTAGGGTCTGGAAGAAAAATGTTTCATAGAAACAAGTCTTAACCCTCAATATGATCTTTTTGACGCCTTCTGGTGGTTATGCTCCAGGGCAGGGGATCTTCTTTGCTCACTTTATAACGTACCTCAATTGTGGATGGCAAACTTGATGATAATATTATGAAGAGAGTGATTTAGAACAGATCTCCAGTAAAAAACAGAACTGAGTCTTGGCATAGTGCAGTTGATTAATACACCCGGGGCCCATGAAATGCATACTCTTGTAGCTAATTGAAACAACCCAGAAGCCTTCTCTGGTAGTTACCTGGGTGACAGTGTTCTGTTACCCTACTTTCTTTTGGCACTGCTGTAACTATTTATTTTAAGGTTGGTTACCATGTAATTCTCAGAGTCAGGAAATTTAGGCTCTAAAGTTTACTATTTTCATATAAAATGGACATCTCCTGAAGTTTTCAATATGAAATGTTAACACCATAAATGCATACAATGTTCATCTTCCCTGGAGACCAAAGGGCTTTACAGATGCTATTTTGTTTTTAATGCTTACTCTACCCCTGAGTGGCAGAAACCATGATACTTATTTTCCTCACAGAGAAATCTTCCAGAATGATTAAGTTGTCCGAGGTGAAGTCAATGGTGAAGCTCAGAAAGGAATTCAGACTTTCCTGATCCCTAATTTCAGCACTAGGTTTTATTATCTCACTTAAAAAAAAAAAGAAAAAAAGAAAGAAAGAAACGGCTAAGAATTGAAGAGCTAACTCTTTGGAGAACAGCATATTGATTAAGAATGTAGATTTTAGAGTTAGTTGGATTTGGGTTTGAATTCCAGTTCCACTATTTACTGGTGTGGGCCTGGGACAAGTTACTTAACCTTTCTATGCCTCACTTTTCATTCATCCATGCAAAGTTCCAGAAAAGAGGAGAGGTGTTACTTGGTGTTTTTTGTTTGTTTGGTTTAATTTTATTGTGATTTGGGTGACTATTTACAGAGCAAATTCATTTTCCATTCAGCAGTTCATACACATTTTGTTTCATGACACTGACTACAATTCTCCACAATGTAACAGCTCTCTTCCCACTTCCTCCCTGTAGTTACCTCTTCCCTGTCCTTCCTTCCCATGCACTCTTGCCGCAGCCCCCAAAAGCTATCACCCTGTTCTGCTCTCCCACGATTGATCGATTGATCGCTTTAAGGAAGTATTGTTTAGTGTGTTTTCCAAGATGCATGCCTGTGAGATAAAATCTGTTTCCTCCTCCTTAGATAGGAGCTCTGGTAGCATAGTGGCTAAGGCACTTGACTGCTAACCAGAAGGCTGGCGGTTCAAATCCACCAGCCACTCCTCGGAAGGAAG
>NW_006921675.1:6055785-6057009 GCF_000298275.1 Orycteropus afer afer | reverse complement strand
AAGGAAGATGGGGCAATCTACTTCCATAGTGATACTGCCTCGGAAACCCAAGGAGGGGTCGCTATGAGTTGGGTCCGACTTGATGGCACATGACAACAACAACAACCTCCTTAGATAGATTAGAAAGTTGGAACACACTCTGAGAGCCCAGCTAACAGCACAGCATCCACATGGAGTCTGAGCAGCAGATCCCAGCCTAGTACAGCATGCTCCTAGAGATTTACTAATGGAGGGCAAACAGGCTGCTACATCACTCACCATGACAGAGAGCTAGGAGAAGAAAATAGGCAACACTGCAATTCTAGATACTGCAAATATCTTTATCTTCCAAACCAAACGCACTGCTGTCGAGTCAGATCTGACTCATAGCAACCCTCCTTGGGTTTCCGAGGCAGTATCACTACTGAAGTAGATTGCCCAACCTTCCTTCTGAGGAGTGGCTGGTGGGTTTGACCCATCGGCCTTCTGGTTAGCAGTCAAATGCTTCAAGCACTATGCCACCAGAACTCCTGTCTTTATCATAGCCACCTGTAATTTAAACAGACCAAAAATCCCAAAATTTGAATTTGGTTTGGGAATCACAAAAGAACCCTAGACTTACTGATAAGGCACTTGCATATTTAATATCATATCTAAGCACTGATTCAGAAGGAAATGCATCACAGACTGAGTCAGCAATGGCTCTTCCTCTACAACCTAAAGTAGTTGTTTCTTAGCTGCTTTCCATGTAAAGGCTGTTCCCAGTCAGCTATACTTGTGCAGGCTGATGACCTCACAAACACCCCAAACACAGGAGGGATGGCCGTGGATAAGTGCACCTACCAAGTCTTTAAAAGCCACACCTACAATGAATATAATGGAAATAATCAGTCTGACACATTTAATACTTAAATTACTCTGCATGACTGATGAAACTCAAGTACCATACCTCTTTGGCTTGCTTTATTTCTATTATAAACATAGCAACTTTCTCTAAGACCAGTAAATGCACCTTGAATGTGTTCCCTCACTAATGACAATGAAAGGATAGAAAAAGGAGTGTGAAGCTCTATGCTCTAAATGGAAAAGCAAAAAATCAAAAACATGGAGGAAGGAACAAACAAAATGAGAAAATGTGGTATATCAGTCTCAAAGATCACATACTGCAATGGAATCATCAATCTATTGCTCTATTCTATATTATTTAGCCCTTTAGAGAAATGTTGAAGCCCAGATGCAAAATAC
>NW_006921675.1:6018625-6055620 GCF_000298275.1 Orycteropus afer afer | reverse complement strand
GACCCCTCCTTGGGTTTCCGAGGCAGTATCACTACAGAAGTAGGATTGCCCAACCTTCCTTCCGAGGAGTGGCCGGTGGGTTTGAACCGCCAGCCTTCTTGTTAGCAGTCAAGTGCTTTAGCCACTATGCTACCAGAGCTCCTTATCATTTTCTGTTGTAACATAGCTCAGTCCCTAAAAAGAAGTTTAATTGACATGAGGTTTCACTGAATTCACTCAACTCATTACAAGTCTAAATGGGTGGACCAGGGAAGGCTTATAGGCCTCATTGAGAAGGTGACATTAGAGCAAACACTTGAAGAGGGTGACTAAGTTAGTCATGGGGACATCAGAGAGAACAACATTTCAGTCACTAACCTTGATTCAACCTAATGGATCTTAGTCTTGGCCCCACTGAATAGAGTCTCACCTACATGCTCTTGGCTTTATTCTAGCATTATTCAGTATTTCCAATGTATCCCATCCTATGCCCATGCACTGTATTTTTAAACAGCTTTCATTAAAGGGCTCATGGTATTATATCTAAATTGCTCTCATCTTAGCGAGGAGAAGACTCTGAGGTCCGTCAAGATTATTTCCTTGTCCTTCCTCAGAAGGAAGGCTGGGCAATCTACTTCTGTAAAGATACCTCCTCGGAAACCCAAGAAGGGGTTACTATGAGTCGGAGTTGACTCGAAGTCAGTGAGTTTGGTTTTTTGGTTTGGTAGTAGAAATTATGTTGCCACAGCTGTTCTTGGAACCAACATTAGTCCTTGACGGCCTGGGACTCTAAAACCTAACTGAAAGTGAAACTTACCCCCAGCAGTCCCATAAGAGTCTGAACATGCAGACTAAACTAATACCTACAGAGTAATAATAGATAGAAAAATGTGTTAGGGCCATCGGAAAGATAAGGAGGGAGTAGGAATAGGCAGCTGTTAATCATATTCAGAGTCAATGCTAAACTGGAAACATCATGATGAAATATTCAAAGGCTTGATCTAGTCTGTGGCATAATTACAAAGATACCCTGCAGAGTAAGTTTCTAGTGGTTGAGGTTTCAGTGGCTAGAACTTTCCCCTTCATGGACCAATATGTGGTCACAGATGTCAACATAATGACCTATGTAGCAGTATTTTATATATTTTACCCATCTTAAGACTTCACTCTTTCAAAGCTATGCATCTCTTTCTTAAGTAAATATTTATCTCTGTAGTCTAGTGGTTACAGACCAAGGGAAAAAGTCAGAAAACAAGGCTACTACTCCATATTCTGCCACCACTATCCAATATAAAAATGTAGAAGTCATTTCTCTTCTACTGAGGAACTTAGACTATCAATACTCCTGAGCCAACTCCTAGAAACCTTTACACAGAATTATTCATATTTTATGTGATTCTTGTCCAACAGGAGGTGGTTGGACCCTGCAATCTAAAGCACTGTGTAATAATATTCTGTTCTTGTTACCTCTAAGATCCTAACTAGGACTTCTTGTTCACATGAAGAGAATCTACAGCCCAAAAGGTTAATTCCCCAGTCTAGACTCACTATACTTATTGACTGCTGCCTTGCAGAATAAGATCTTGGGTTCTAAGCTCAGGTTGCTCTCACAGACAGTTTGTTGTTGTTGTTGTTGTTGTTATGTGCCATCGAGTCGAACCAGACCCACAGCAACCCCTCCTTGGGTTTCCGAGGCAGTATCACTACGGAAGTAGATTGCCCCATCTTTCTTCCGAGGAGAGGCTGGTGGGTTTGAACCACCAGCCTTCTGGTTAGCAGTTAAGTGCCTTAGGCACTACACTACCAGAGCTCCCCACACTGTTTAGCAAGATGGTAATCAGCTTTTTGCAAAGAATGTAAAGAATATAATTCTATCTTTAAGTCTGACTCACACTTCCATGGCAACAGATTAAACACAAAATTTTATAATTATACTCATCTGGAGTACAGAAAAGTGAAGAAAATTAAAGTCATATGGAAACAATTAATCCAAGGATAGGATGGACCATGGGTACCTCAGACTCCACAATCCTGAGACCAGAAGAACTAGATGGTACCTAACTACCAATGCCAACCACTCGCAAAGGGATCAAAATTGGAGATCCTGGATCGAGTGGGAGGAAAAATGTGGAACAAAATTCAAAAACAAAAATGACCAGAATTACCACTCCTCGGAAGGAAGGTTGGGCAATCCTACTTCCGTAGTGATACTGCCTCGGAAACCCAAGGAGGGGTCACTATGAGTCGGGTTTGACTCCACAGCACATAACAACAACAACAACAACAACTGGTCAGATAGAGACTAGTGGAACTCCTGAGACTATGGCCCCAGGTTATCCTTTGGGCCTGGAACTGGACTCACTTCTATGAATTAGCTCTCAGCCAAACAGTAGAAAGATCTACAAACAGATCATCTACCCCAGGGAGATGCACCCACCACCCCTCAGGTCAATCAACCACGAGACACCAGAAGGGCAGCATTTGCATAGAGGGAAAGCTGGACAGACAGGAATGAGCAGAGAAGAAGGGCACCGGGAAGGGGTGGTCACAGGGAGGTGGGAGGAGAGCTTTTTATGGTTGGGATTGTAATCGGGGTGTGAAACTAAATGTGCATAAACTGTTGAGAATAAAATGGAGCTGCTTTATAAATTTGCACCCAAATCACAACAACAAAAAAAAATTAAATAAAATTAAACCAAACTTTATTAACTACAAATGGCTCAAGCCAGCTCTACTTGGCTTTATAAATAACAAAACTATGCCTCAATGGGTTAGTCACTAAACTAAGTATATTAAAAGTGTACACTCATCTGAATTCTGTCACTGATTTGCTGTGAAAGTTCTGACAAGTCAAAACTTCCCTGAGCCCAATGTCCTCATCTGTAAAAGAAAAACAAAAATTACTAACTAGGTTTTCACAAGCAATAAGCTTTGGGAAAGGAAAAAAAAAAAAAAAAACTTCAAAAATGCAAATGCAGAAAGTTGTGCAATCATTTTCAGACTGAAACAAAGGGTCAACTCCATACGATGCAGGTGTCCTTACACTGCAATGATAAGGGACCTTGGAGATTTGGCTCAGAAATGAATAAACAGACTACAATACAGGAAGGACAAGCTACGAGAGAGGGAGGCCAGTGCAGGTTAATCATTCACAGGATTAAGTGTCTTATTTCTCTTTCATAACATAGGCTTGACTTGCTGGAAACATAGTCAGCCAAGCACAAAAATCCATCAGTGGTTAAAAGGAAATAATTGAATGGGAAAGGAGCCATGGTTCAGGTCACATCATTTTCTTTAAGTTCTTTCTTTAAGAGTCTTTATTCACTTGAAATTTGGGAGATTTCAGTTCAACCTGGATACGTAGAGATTCGATTATTTTTCTTGCTGATACAACCTCTTATACACTGTATGAATGAGCCTTATAAACAAACTTATAAATTCTTATGGGAGAATTTGACAAGAATTCTCAATCTTTTTCTTATCATCTTGCAAATGGCTATGTGACTTAGACAAGTCTTTTAATCTTACTAAGCTTCTTATTCTTCCACACTAGGAAACAGAAATTATGAGTTAGGCCCTGGCTAATGAAGGGACCCATCACCTTCACACAGTTTGTCGTACTGTGGTAGCTTGCGTGTTGCTCTGATGCTAGAAGCAATGGCACTGGTGTTTCAAATACTAGCAGAGTCACCCATGGTGGACAGGTTTCAGCAGAACTTCCAGAATAAGACAAACTAGGAGGAAAGGCCTGGTGATTTACTTCTGAAAATTAGTCAGTGAAAAAACCCTATGGATCAGAGGAAGATGAGTGCTGGAAGATGAGTCCCCTAGGCTGGAAGGCCCTCACAATACACAGTGGCTTCAACACCAGACTTGAGCAGGCCATGATGGTGAGGATGGTGCAGGACCCAGCAGTGTTTCAGTCTATTATACATGGGGTCACCCTGACTCAATGGCAACTAACAACAACAATGAAGGGACAAACTCATTAGCACCTGACTCTCTTTTCCTTCAGTGATATGTTTGTACAATGTGATCAGAGGACAAGTTAGGAAGGGCAGAACAAATATACATGTAATAGGTTAAGAATGTAATGACAGAAAAACATACAGGATCCACATCCTCTTCTCCACAATGAAGTAATATTAGCTCGTCCCTTAAATCTAAGGGAGAAGAGAAGGTACAAAGTCAAACCAGGGGAGATACCGTTCAACTGAAGCCCTAACAGAATATAATGGAAAGAAGTGTATCAAATCGCTGATAAATATACAAACTGAAGAGTGGCTATGGTACAGAGGTCCGAACATTTTAAATATTTTTATCAGCCTAAAGCAAGATGAAACATGATAAGATGAAAGATGATAACTGCCTAAACCATGATATTTCATTTTTTCTTTAGCAAATAACTAACTAAATTTGAATAGAAAAGCCTATAGGCTTTAATCCTTCTCCAAAGAAAATTCCACTGCAGAAATGCCTTATTTCCCTCTCATTCTGTTAGGCTGCAGAGTAACAAACAAGAGAAAATGATGATGGATCAAATCAGTTAGAGCCTAAGGAGCACTGGTGGCGTAGTCCCTAAGGCACTTGACTGCTAACCAGAAGGCTGGCGGTTCAAACCCACCAGCCACTCCTTGGAAGGAAGGTTGGGCAATCTACTTCCATAGTGATACCACTTTGGGAACCCAAGGAGGGATCGCTATGAGTCGGATGCAACTCCACAGCAGTGAATATTCAATAAAAAAGAGAACCTCTTATATAAACACATGAACTCAATCAGGCTAAGAGCCAGTCTACCTGTTAACACAAAAAAATGAGAGACTTCTACTACTTGCAGGGGTGTGAAGGAATAGCTAACCTATAGGTTGGCCTGAAACTCTCCCTGGCATGTGGGGCTGGCACTTTTGATGAGTCCTAATAAAAATTCGCTTTTCTCCACCCAAAAGCCAAAATCAGGGCATAAAGCTTTTATTTCAGGAAACCCTAGTTTAAAAGTCAGTGACGACATTATCCCCTGTATTACCTTTTTTTTTTTTTTAACATAAACTTTTTTATGCCCCAAACCAGAAATCAATTGCCAATGAGTTGATTCCAACTCATGGTGACCCCTGTGTGTCAGAGGAGAACTGTGCTCCCCAGAGTCCTCAATTGTTGATTTTTCAGAATTAGATGGCCAGGCTTTTCTTCCAGGGTATCCACGGGTGGACTCAAACTTCCAACCTTTCTGCTAGCAGCTGAGTGTGTGAGCAATTTGTGTACCCAGGGACTACTTTATACTCAGAAATGAGCCTGAAACATTCCACAGTCCTTCCAAAATTATTGTGGAAGAAACAAACACAATCCAACGCCCAACATGTAGAAGGATGGGTATGAAAAACTACGTTACAAACAGAAGATAGATTATGATCTGGTGGCGTAGTGCCTAAGGCATTTGACTGCTAACCAGAAGGCTGGTGGTTCAAACCCACCAGCCACTCCTCGGAAGGAAGGCTGGGCAATCTATTTCCACAGTGATACCACCTCGGAAACCCAATGAGGGGTCGCTATGAGTCGGGTCCGACTTGACGGCAGTGAGTTATCAAGTCTGTTTACAAAGTTTTTGATAAAATAAGAAAATGCTCGTGATAAATGGTAAGCGAAAATATTATATAAAAACTGAACATAAAATATGATCTAAACTATGCAACAAAATTAAACTTCTCTAAAATAAGACTAGAAAGAAATGTAAAATATATGATATAAAAATATAATAACAAAGTGTTATTAATAGTTATTTCAGGGTGGGGTTATAGGTGATAAGTTTTTTTATAACAGCTATTTTGAGATGTAATTCGCATATCATAAAATTCACTCACTGAAAACAACCCAATGATTTTTAGTCTTTTCACACAGCTGAGCAATCACCACCATAATCAATTTGAGAACATTTTCTTCACCCCAAAAAAGAAACAATGTACCCTTCACTATCACTCTCCAGCTCCTCCATCTCTAACAACCACTAGTTTACTTTCTGTCTCTATAGATTTGCCTATACTAGATATTTCAAATAAATGGAATTACATAGTATGTGGTCTTTTGTGATTAGCTTCTTTCACTTAATTTTTTCAAGATTCATCCATATTGTACCATGTATCAGTACTTTAGTTTTTGTTATAGTTGAATAATATTCCATTATATAGATATGTCACACTTGGTTTATCCATTCATCAATTGATATGTATTTGGGTTGTTCTCACTTTTTTACTACGATGAATCATGTCATTATGAACATTTATGTACAAGTTCTTTTTAGTTGTCTTAGGCATATACCTAAGAGTAAACGGATAATTACTCGTAACCTTTTTGTGCTCCCCAAATCTTCTACAAGGAATACGTAATAATTTATTAATTAAAAAAGGTGCTCTCCTCCTTTTAATTCTGTGTGCCAGTACTTCCCTTGCTCAATCTCTCCTAAACCCAACCTTTATGTTTTGAAGTAAATTATTTAAAATGTTTTTAATCAATTGGACCCTGTACTAAGCAGCATTCAATAAAAACTCAAACCCAATGCTATCGAGTCAATTCTGTAATCACAATCCTACAGGACAGAGTAGAACACCCCCGTAGGGTTTCCAAGTCTGTAAATCTCTACAGAAGCAGACTGCCTTATCTTTCTCCCCCAGAGTGGCTGGTAGTGCATGTGCACACACACACATACACACACTCACACTCACACACTCACGCAGGACTTGCTACCATTTAGAAAGGCTGTGTTGGCACAGCAGTGCAAGAAAGTGTAGGAATGGTACTACTATAAGGCAAACTAGAATCCATCTAGGCACCTGCAGTTCAAAATGCATCCATAATGTACTAAAATGTACCTTGCAAGAATATCTGCCTTCACATGAATATCTATCACTAACCACCTCTCAAGATACCTGGGCCACAGGAGAATTCAAGCCACCAGGATTCAACAATACCCATATAGGGAGCTGTTTATGAAACAGTCTATCAGATCGAGGGCAGTTAACTTACTTTTTTTTTTTTCCCCAACTCTACTGACATAAACAGGAACTCTGGTAGCGCAGTGCCTAAGGCACTTGACTGCTAACCAGAAGGGCTGGCAGTTCAAACCCACCAGCCACTCCTCAGAAGGAAGGTTGGGCAATCTACTTCCATAGTGATACCACCTCGGAAACCCAAGGAGGGGTCACTATGAGTCGGAGCTGACTCGATGGCATATAACAACAACAACAACTGATATAAACAGCACCATGGCTGCTCAGAGAGAAGGGGAGACTTTTTTTTTTTTTTTTTAAACATTTTATCGTGCTTTAGGTGAACGCTTACACAGCAATTTACTTGCCCATTCAACAATTCATACACAAACTATTCTGTGACAATAGTTGCTATTCCCACAATAACTTTCTTAATGTAACATGCTACATTTAAAATACAAAAAAAAACTCTGATGAATAATATAATAAATACCCTTTAAATTTAAAATTTAAAATGTAAAATTCAATTTAAAATGTAAAATTTTCATGGAAACATATTTTAAGGAACAGATGAGTGAAAAAATCAAATTATGCCACCTTAGTGTCCAATAATCAATTAAGAAGGTTGGAACCAGCACCAAGAGGTCTAAGGGTAGGATACAATGTTTTGGGAACAGAAAATCTGAATCAGGCACTAGTCAAAAAAACTGAAACCAGGCTACTGAGTATGACACTGGCCTAGGCACTCTCTGCCTGTCCTTCGCTGCCTCTCCCAGGGTGCCAGATGAATCATCTTATTAGGATAATGAAGAAAATGGCCTCTGATTAAAAGGAACAGAGGCTAGAATTCATTGAGTTTGCTCTGCAGCCTGGCGTCTTTGGGGAACAGGGCTATATAAAGTGCTGTTACAGTGATTAGGACAACAACAGCCAGAATAATCCCTCCTGAAAACTGGAATAAGAGTGGGCCAGGCGTGAAAAGCTTTAGTGGAGGTATGCCCATGTCCCAGGATCTGGAATGAAAGAGGATTTTAAAGGGCAAGTCTGCAATGCACTCACTGAACATGACCTACCTTGCTGTGCCTGGTTCTTGTCACGGCTATTATGCCCTTAATTTCCCGAACATCATGTTCACTTGAAAAGAAAAAAAAAAAAAAAAAACCTTGTTTTACTAGTAATTGCATATCAATATGAGAGTCCTATTATTTCTATTAAGTTAATTAACCTATTTTTGAAAAGTATACAAAATAGGTCACTTAAGTGGGTGTGACCTTACCCCATGAACTATGCTTTTAAACTGTCTCCAACTATTAAGATTTATAGACCCCTTTATCAACATCTTGGTTTCATAAGGCTGGCTGAGTGAAAGGCATGCGGCACCAGGCAAAAACAGCTTTGGCCCCTATCAATCAGCCTATTATAACTTAATGATATTAAGTTTTTCAAATTGAATGCTGTTTAATCTAAATTCCAAGGTGCTTGTGTAATCACGCCATGTTTTTAAGACTCAGGCAAACAGTCTGAAGAAGAGAATTTGTATCTGAGGTCTACAAAAATAATGTTCCTCTAAGATTGATAAGGAAGAAAAGGAATTTACTATGGTACATATTTATGGGCAAAAACTGTTTCTAAATCTTCACTATTATCATCACTAAAAGCATAAAAAGCCTTTGCACAGCTGAGCTGCATGCTGGGCAATAAACAAACGGTTTGTCTTATATTTTGGTCCCAAATAGATGGAAAGAAATTCTAGAAGTCCATTTTAATTAAATTTAATAAAATTTCATATACAAAGGGATAACATACATAGGGCCTCTTGGTTTAATAGCATTGAGTGCCAAAGTGATGTGAGACATTTCCAAGCTCTCATATTCTAAATAGTAGTTTCACTATCAGAAAGGTACAGAAAACACCACAAAAAGTATCAAGTTTCCCAAGAATGATAACTTTCTTGGGATCTGTGATCTCCAACCTTATTAATCTATGAAGTCTCCCCAGTTTTGGAAACTCATCTGAAAAAGAATGAATTGTATCAACAGAGCCTAATGGGTTCCACTTTTATTCATCTTTAAATCTCCACTGTTGCTGTTGTTGTTGTTGTTATGTGCCATCGAGTTGGCCCCGACTCATAGCAACCCCTCCTTGGGTTGCGAGGCAGTATCGTTACAGAAGTAGATTGCCCAACCTTCCTTCCAGGAGTGGCTGGTGGGTTTTAACCACCAGCCTTCTGGTTAGCAGTCAAGTCCCTGGGTGGCACAAATCATTAAACGCAGGGCTAATAATGGAAAGGTTGGCTGTTCAAATCCACTCAGAGGTGTGTGAAAGGTCACAGTCATAAAAATACTGTGGGGTGCTGTTCTACTCTGAAACATATGGGTTGTCATGAATTGGAATTGACTTAACCTTTTCTTTTTTTTTGGTGAGAGACCTACTAGGCACTCAGAACTATCTAGAGAAGCAATGAGCAAATGGACAGAAGCTGGCTCCCTAACACCTGTAAAGAAAGCCTAAGGTTCTTGGTCTCATCTTTGAAGTTCAGTCTTTGTTTCCAGCGGTACTGTTTCTCTAATTCAGCCCTTCCTGTAAGTTTCATGCTAGGTGAAGTGGCTATTATTGACTACTTCCTATTCATTTTTGTTTTTGTTTTGTTTTTCCCTCCAATTTCATGTCTTTTCTTGTATTATTCTTTACAGAATGGTTCCCTCATCTCCTTGTATTCAAGTCCTCCCTGCACTTTCCTCAGTTTAGATGCCATTATCTTACACATAATTCAGAGGTTTATTCTCTGGAGAAACGAATCTAAAGGGGTTCTGGACTCAAAGACACCAGATGTAGCCAGAGAGCAAGGCAACCAACTGAAAATGGGAGGTTAAGTAAAAGTCTACATACTGCATAAAACAATACTCTCACCTCTAGCCTCTTTCTCTAACTCAACTCCCAAATTCTGGCAACCAGCTGTTCAAATTTCAGGGGGTAGAAAAAAAATTGGAAGATTTCTCTCTGGACAAAGAAATGAATTCTAGAGAAAATAATTGATACAGACATCTGGAGGTACACCCACAAAACAGTGGGGTCCCTGTCAATTGCTCTGTAATGAAGTCATCAATCAACAAAATTGCCTACATACTTACAGCTTCCAATCTGTGTGTGCATATACACATGTTCGCACACCTTGCTCCTCAATATGAATGCACTGGCAAAGAGCACCAGGCTTTTAAAGAAAGCTTCCAACATGAAAGACAAAGAGCAAATCATAATCCCACAGGTGTTAACTGTGCCCTGAAAATAGCCTATGTTTCGCAATGAAACAGTTACATTAAAGACTTTTAAAGAACACTTCTGGGGATGTGAACAATATGATTGTCGATATTCAGCATCTTGTATTTGGATGAGATTTAGATTATTATCAATACAGTGATGACACAAACTTCTACGTACCTTTAATGAGGTTCAATTAAAACGTATTTCAGCACAAAAGTGATAAATGAAGAAATATCAATTTGGTACATTTACCTTATGACAGTGCCCACTGAGGGCCGTTGTTCCATCTAACCAAAGTCGAACTTCCCTAGGCCTTTTCCCAGGCTCTAAAATTATCCTCCATCTTCTCTCTGCACTACTTTTCAAAAGCTCAAAACTCTTATTTCCTCCAAATTCTGCTCTCGGTGAGCTGACACAGAGAAAGTTATTGGTTTGACAAGTACACACTAAGGTAAGTAATTGCTAATAGACTTAATGTTTCCTTCTAAGGCAGGGGACAAAGGAAGAAAGGATGCTGGAGTTAATGGACCTCAGTTCAAGCCCTAGCTCCATCCCATGTCAATGGAATAACCTTAGTCAGATCAGTGAATTGCTTTGCAGTTGTATTTCTTGATCTCTAAGCACATTTAATAAAAAAAAAAAAAAAAATCTACCTCATAAGGTTGTTTTCAAGATTAAATAAGATAATGTTTGTGAACAGATTTTGTAACTATAAAGTCCTAAAGTGGGAAGACAGAGTGTAAGTGAAATATCATTAACCTAACCACGGAACCTTCATGGTGAAATTTCAGATTATTTGTGAAATCTTTGGGTAGGTATATCCAAAGTGAGGGGAGCTTTCCTGTTGGCCTTTCAATCATATCAATTAAGTAAGCCTAGTTTAACTTCTCCAGTCCCTAGAGAAGGAGATCATGCTTGGTAAGGTGGAGGGTAAGAGAAAAAGGGGAAAACACTCAACGAGATGGGTTGACACAGTGGCTGCAATGATGGGCTCACGCACAGCAAGGACTGTGAGGATGGTGTAGGACTGGGCAGTGTTTCACTCCATTGTATATAGGGCCATTATGAGTCAGAATCAAATCGGAGGCACCTAACAATAACTAGTGTAACTATCATATCTTAAACTGGGTGCTTTTTAAAGGCCATTTCCATGCACTATTTTTAAAAAAAGGTAGAATTGAAGTAGGGAGATATGGGCCTACGACTTCACTTCATCTATCCATCCATTTAGCCATCCAGCCATTTAATCAATATACCAAGCCCAATTCCATGCCAACCACTGAGCTGGGCATGGAAATGCAAAGATGAACAAGACACAATCCCTCAAAAATCAGGTACAAAATAAGTGTCGTTGCTATGACAGGAACTACAGAATATGTACAGGGTATTATGGGATATAAGAAAGGAGCACACCTGCTCTTCACTTACCAATTTTCTCATTATCTGACATTTTGGATTTAGGACAATAGTAAAAAATCTACTATCCAACTATTTTGTACATGAACAGTGTACATCTGGCAGTAACAAATGCTGAGGTATGATTAAAGTAACACTGGCCACGATGGTTAAGGTTATATGTGAACTTAGCTGAGCCATGACTCTTGGTGGTTTGCAGTTAGGTAATGATATAATTTGGCATTTATGTAATGATGTGATTTGTCAGTTAGACAAAAGCTGGACAATGCATAAGAATGATAGAAGAATTGATGCCTTTGAAAATTATGATGTTGTTGAAGAACACTGTATATACCATGGACTGCCAGAAAAACAAACAAATCTGTCTTGGAAGAAGTACAGCCAAAAAGCTCCTTAGAAGTGAGAATGCTGAGACTTTGTCTCTGTGATTTGGACATGTAATCAGGAGGGACCGACCCTGGACAAGGACATTATGCTGATAAAGGAGAGGTCAGAGAAATAGGGGAAGACCCTCAATGAGATTAATTGATGCAGTAGCTGCAACAAAGAGCTCAAACAGCAATGATTGTGGGGACGGCAGGACCCGGCAGTGTTGCATTCTATTGTTCTAGAAGGAAGGTTGGGCAATCCTACTTCCGTAGTGATACTGCCTCAGAAACCCAAGGAGGGGTCACTATGAGTCAGGGCCGACTCGACAGCACATAACAACAACAACAACAGGGTTGCTATCAGTCAGAACTGAGTTGACAGTACCCAACAATAACAACAACAATTTGGCAGTTATGGAATGATGAAAGTTTGTTTATAGTATCTTTTATCCTTGGTACAAAGACAACTTTTTACTTTCTCTCATTAGTTCTAAAAACTTACCTGCAAGGTCATTGTGAAATGATAATAATGTGCCTGTGGTCTCCCAGTAGGTCATTAAAGTGAAGCTGGAAACAGAATGCAGAGCTCCAAACCCCTAGTGTGCATGCTCTCCCCTACACTATCAAAATTATCAATCATTATTTAGGATGTTACCACTGGATACCTGGCACTATATTCATGGCACTGTGTCAGGCCACCATCTTATGGAATAAGATATTAACAGAGAGACTATTGTAGGGATGGGAGTAGTGATGTGAGTGAGTAGAGAATATTCTGAGGCTTCTCAGTTACTCCTATTTCTTTTATGTACCATGTTTATCCAAATTAGGTGATTACTTATCATGCAAAACTAAAAAGAGTTTTATGAAGTATCATATTATTTGGCAAATAATATGCCCGCAAAAATAACGTGCACACACATATAACATGCATAGCACACACACAAGAAAATAATGTGCAAGGTGGTTGCGTGGTTTGCAAAATGTACATGTTATTTGCATAAAAATGCAGTGCTTATAGTGTCAAATATTACTATGCAATGCAAAAGATAATATGTCTTGGTAAAGAGAATTGGTTTTGATTATTAATAAAAGAGACAAGAAGGAACCCTGGTGGCACAATGGTTAACGCACTCAGCTAATAACCAAAAGGTAGATGGTGTGAACTTACCTCCCACTCTACAGGAGAAAGATGTAGCAATCTGCTTCCATAAAGATTACAGCCTTGAAAACCCTATGAGGCAGTTCAACCCTGTCTTACAGGGTTGCTTTGAGTTGGCATCAACTAAATGGCAATGGGTTTGGTTTGGATTGGTTTTGAGGGAGACAGGATGAGACAGAGAGCAGGCAATGAGACTTGGAAGCCTGTACCACGAGCTCACCAGCACAGATCTAGTCCAGGCTTGGAGTGACTGGAAATTACTTTGATATAATAGAGCTTTGTTGGCTAGTGTGAAATAATTGGTCTGTTTCATGCCAATTCTCACAAGACAACATCCATATAACAAAATTCATAGCACTTCTGACCCTAAGAGGACCCTTTGCCCATGTGAAAACTTTGGATGAATAAAGTCTGAATTTCTGCCTTCTTACCTCATGTACCATGGACTACAAAAAGAACAAACACATCTGTCTTAAAGAAAGTTCAAATGGAATGTTCCTTAGGAGCAAAGATGGTAAGACTTTGCCTCTTATACTTTGGTCATTTTGTCAGGAGCAACCAGTCCCTAGAGAAGGATATTGTTGTTGTTGTTGTTGCTATTTGTCATCGAGTCGGCCCTGACTCATAGCGACCCCTCCTTGGGTTTCTGAGGCAGTATCACTACAGAAGTAGGAATGCCCAACCTTCCTTCCGAGGAGTGGCTGGTGGGTTTGAACCGCCAGCCTTCTGGTTAGCAGTCAAGTGCCTTGGTAAAGCAGAGGGTTACCGAGAAAGGGAACAAGCCTTAACAAGATGAAGTGACACAGTGGCTGCAACGATGGGCTCAAGTATGCAATGATTCTGAGGACGGCATAGGACCAAGCAGTGTTGTGTTCTGTTCTGTTGCAAATTGGGTCACTGTGAGTCAGAGCCAACTCAAAACAACACCCTTCTCTCCACCATAAAAGCTGAACCACTCTCTCACTGTTGCATCCAAATCAATAACCTCTACACAGCAAAGCTTGCAGGCCACTGTGCTGTCTTACTTCCCTTCTGAGATGAACCAGAGGGGTTTATACAGTGTGTACCAGTGCAAAGTTCTCAATGAGTTACTAAGAAGAAAAAAGAATAAATTTCATTGTAAAGTGATTTTCAAATCTCCCTATAGAAAGACATCTGAAAGTATTTAAGAAACATATCCCTAGTTTTCAAAATTTAAAAAAAAAAAGCTGTCTTGCTCCATAAAGTTTATTGAAATACACACAATTAATTCTCTTTATACAGCATCGAGCTAAACTCCAAAGGTAACACTTAACCACTCTCTGTTTACCAAGTTAATCTACCAGATTTGTTTACTTTGTCTGATTTACTAAGACAAATATGCTGCATGTCTGAAATGTTTTATCTGGCCCTGGGAAAGAAAAACTAAAGAAGTGTGCTTTTATTAATAGATAAGTGCAAACAGGCCCTATCCTATCAAATGAACAGCTAGGACCTTTGGCCACTGTTTACTGAAAATAAAATTAGCCTTGGCTGGCAGGTACTTATCAGATCTGAGAATAATTAACTACCCACATCTGGTACATGTTACTGAAAATGCTAGTGGGAGCCATTAACTTTGGTAAGGGTTATTTTTCCTGAACAGCTAACATCCCCCTAACATCACCATCGGAATGCATTCTGTACTCCCAAGCAAACTCATGGCAGCACCAATAGCAGTTCCACAAATGGTTTCCCTACTTCAACCCAAGAACAAAATAACACTTCCAGAAGCCCAAAAGAAATCCAAGACATGGCTGGTTCCTATCACACTCCACAATACTCACCAATGAGATCACTGGCCTCGCAAGTACTGAGGAGATCTGGAATCCAACTAGGGTCATTTTCAGTTAATCAGTAATAACATCTTGCAATTTTTTTTTTTTAAAGGATTTCAAAGAATATCACCAATATAGAGTATTTTATGAGTTTAGTTTTCACAAGTAAACAGGAGCACCTACAAACCAATAGCACCCATTGCTGGAACTTGGTACATTTACATTATTACAAATTCAGGTATATTATGCCTTGTTCGTTTCTTTTCTACCCTAACAATTTCTTTGCCAAGTATTATTTTTCATGATTTTTATGAAAGGGAAGGAAATGCTCTAAAGAATTTATATAAATAAGCAAACCAAATCCAAATCTATTGCCATCAAGTCATTTCTGACTCATAATGACCACATAGGGCAGAGTAGAACTGCCTTGTAGGGTTTCCAAAGCTGTAAATCTTTACAGGGACAGACTACCTCATCTTTATCCTGAGAAGCTGCTGGTGAGCTCAAACTGCCAACATTTTAGTTAGTAGCTGATGCTTTAACCATTGTTAAAGCTTCTTATTCATATACAAATGCAACAACACAAGGCACTGCCATGGAGTCAGATCAAACTCAAAGCGACCCCTCTTTGGGTTTCTGAGGTGGTATCACCCCAGAAGTAGATTGCCCAACCTTCCTTCTGAGGAGTGGCTGGTGGGTTTGAACCCCCAGCCTTCCGGTTAGCAATCAAATGCCTTAGGCACTACGCCACCAGAGCCCCCTCTTATTCATATAAGTCATTTTATATTTATGTCATGGGAGCTAAGAAACAGGAAACTCAGGACTCTGCAATTACCTTGTTGTAAAACTCTAAATAAGTCAAAAGACTTGTTTATTCAAGTGACCTCTCATCTCTCTTATCTGTAAAACTGGGAATACAACCACATCACAAAACTGCTGGGAGGAGTAAAGTTCTGATACCATCAGGAAAATGTTTGTAAATAGAGAGATAAGATATTCAAAATCTCTAAAACATTTCTTCTCGAAGAAAATAATTGTTAGTTGCCATGGAGTCGATTCCAACTCATGGTGACCCTTTGTGTCACAGTAGAATGGCTCCATAGGGTTTTCAAGGCTGACCTTTCAGAAGCAGATTGCCAGGTCTGTCTAAGGAAAACAGCAAGACTATATTAATACTATAGAAGCCTTGGTGTTGCTGTGGTTAAACATTCAGCTGCTCACTGAGAGGTTGGTGGTTTGAATCCACCAGACTCTGTGGGAAACTGATGTGGTGATCTGCTTCCATAAAGAGTAACAGCCTTGGAAACCCAAGGGGCAGTTCCACTTTGCCCTATAGGGTGGCTATGAGTTGGTTTCAATTCGACAGCAATGGGTATACTACTAGTAAATTATAACATTTACCCAGCATCTTTTATCAATTTATTTTTCTACATTGTTTTATAGACAAATACTATTGCCTATCTTAACGTGACCCAAGAGCACTGGTGTTTCAGTGGTAGAATTCCTGCCTTCCCTGCAGGAGGCCTGTGTTCAGTTCCCAGTCAATGTACCTCATGCACAGACACCAGTGAAGACTTAAGTGCTGCTGTGATCCACAACAGGTTTCAGCAGAACTTCCAGACTGGGACAGAATAGGAGAAAGGGCCTAGTGACGAATTTCCAAAAAACAGCCAGGGCAAACCCTGTGGATCACAAGTCTGATCCTGCTGTGCATGAGGCTGACATGAGGGAGGGGCCAACTCAATGGAAGCTAACAACAATAACAGTGTGACACAGGAACTTATATTCTAGTGACTTCAAAGACCTTCAATGGTTTCAAGATCAGCAACGGCCTTATACCCAAGAAAACTGCAAATTATCACTTTTCTGTAGTATTTTTGTCTCTGGGATTCTATTGACAAGAAACAGATGGCTTGTCAGTAAATACCTGCCTTATGAAAATACGCTAGGTGAGTGGACATCAGACTGTTTATGAAGACATAAACTAAAAACTGGAGAAATCTAAGGATATGGGGCCAGTAAATAGGGTTTGGGAAATAGAAGGAAGTAGGAATAATAGGTGAGGAGGAAATATAATACAGAAGAGGAAAGGGAGGCTAAAGAAAAATAAAAGGAACAGAAAAACCAATGTGTATTTCCTGGATAAGGTAGTATGGTCAGTTGAAGAATGAAGCCAAGCCAGTGGGGATGTTAGGCATGAGCTCTTCCCAGTGAGATATAAAAGCAAGCAATTTACAATGTTAAAGAGCAAAGACTTTAAAGACTAAAGCATGTCTGACCCAAGCCATGGTAGCCTCATATGCATGTGAAAGCTAGACAACAAATAAGGAAGACCACAGAAGAATTGATGCATTTAAATTGTGGTGCTGAAGAAAATCTGAAAATACCATGGACTACCAAAAGAATGAACAAATCTGTCTTGAAAGAAGTACAGCCAGAATGCTCCTTAGAAAGGAGAATGGCCAGACTTCAACAAACCTACTTGGGTCATGCTGTGAGAAGGGATCATTTTCTAGAGAAGGATATCATGCTTGGCAAAGTAGAGGGTCAGCAAAATAGGGGGAGACCCTCAACAAGACTGAATGACACAGTGCTGCGACAATGGGCTCAAGCACAGCAAAGATTGTGAGCACAGTGCAAGACCAGACAGTGTTTCATTCTGTTGTACACAGGGTCACTGTGAGTCAGAGCCAATTTGATAGCACCTAACAACAACAGGAACTGGTTTAAATGAGAAGAAAGGCAGTGAACCTAGGTTGGGTCCAGTAAGGTCAAAAAGAACCAAAAGAGGAACAGATTTGTAATGTCATGAATGCACAGAGTCATAAGACATCTGGTACACAATACTGAAAAGTTACTAGTACAAAAGTAGAAAAACTAGAAAATGCTACATCCAAAATCTTCCAACTCCAACAATAACTTAGATTTGCTGGATTGTGAACAGTTTCTTATGTGAATTCCATCTGTAGCATCACTCTAATCATTCAACTATTCTACTGGAATGCTGTCTGTGGTTCGACTACAATAGCACAGCTTTACAAAGACTCAAACACATTTGCATTATTCAGAAACCACTTGGAAGTTTCCAGGAACTAGACAGCACAAAATATTTTCATGTCATTAAACAGAAAGGTTGATTTCTCTAAATGTCAAACCTCATAACTACCAGTTATAAAACATGGCACATACTCTTTTCTTCATTGTTCTTTTAAACAACACTTGCTTATAAAAAGACAATTTCTATCCATTTTCTAATACATTAAGTCTTCTATTATCATTAGATTTTTTAAAAATGCTTTGATTGAGAATTATAAAAATAATGATTTCCCATTAGAGAATCTTCTACTTGAAATGTCTTAAGAGTTTTCCAAGATAAATCAGCATATGTTGTTGTTGTTGTTGTTATGTGCCATCGAGTCGGCCCCGACTCATAGCGACCCCTCCTTGGGTTTCCGAGGCAGTATCACTACAGAAGTAGGATTGCCCAACCTTCCTTCTGAGGAGTGGCTGGTGGGTTTGAACCGCCAGCCTTCTGGTTAGCAGTCAAGTGCCTTAGACACTATGCTACCAGAGCTCCTGTATCAGCATATACATGCTTTAAAAGTATTTAGGAAGGTTGGGCAATCCTACTTCTGTAGTGATACTGCCTCGGAAACCCAAGGAAGGGTCGCTATGAGTCGGGGCCGACTCGACGGCACATAACAACAACAACAACAATTACAAAATGAGCAGAAGACATGAATAGACACTTCACCAAGGAGGATATTCAGGGGGGCAACAAACATGTGAAGAAATGCTCATGATCATTAGCCATTAATGAGATGTAAATCAAAACAACAATGAGATACCATCTTGCCCCAGCACTAGTAGCAAAGTTCAACAACACAGAAAATAACAAATGCTGGCGAGGATATGGAGAGACTGGGACTCTCATGCACTGCTGGTGGGACTGTAAAATGGTACAACCATTATGGAAAGCAGTATGGTGATTCCTTAAAAAGCTGAAATTAGAAATACCATTTGACCCAGCCATTCCATTACTAGGTATATATCCTAAAAAAGTGAGAGCCATGACAAAAACAGACATATGCACACCCATGTTCATCACAGCACTATTTACAATAGCCAAAAGATGGAAACAACCTAGGTGTCCATCCACTGAGGAATGGATAACCAAACTATGATACATACACACAATGGAACACTATGCAATCCTTAAGAATAACAAAGAATCTGCAAAACACCACATAATGTGGAAGAACTTGTAAAACATTATGCTGAGTGAAATAAATCAATCACAGAAGGACAAATATTGTATTAGTCCATTACTATAAACGTAAAGGAAAGGTTTACCTATGGAAGAAAATTTTCTTTGTTGGTTACCACAGGTGGGAGGGGAGGGGAGGGAACACTGTTAGGTAGAGATAAGTATTGATTTGGATGAAGAGAAGGGCAATGGACCAAATGTGAGTGATCAACAAGGTGGCATTGAGGAAGAGGAAGGTATAGAGAGGTACATGGGAGGTACAGACAACAAAGATGAATCTTTTTGCACACACAGTACTGTGTTGTCAGTGAAGGCAAACATGGGTATATAGGTGAATAGATGGGTGGACAGGCTAAACCATTAGGTATGCCTGTGAAGCAGGGAGTATACCCAAGACCTTGTATAGGGTTGGTAGACAATGGTCTTATAAGTGTATTTGTATGATCTGTAAGAATTCCCAGGTCTACAGTAGAGCTGACAAGGGGCAAGGTTGTAGTCATGTCTTGGTCACAGCCAGCTACCCAGAGGGAGCGAGTAATCGAACCAGTGGGCTTGGGACCATATTCGCATGGGATATCAAGCTCAATTGGCATAACATACTACACAAAATATGGTTCCACCTCCTACTTTGGTGAGTAGTGACTGGGATCTTAAAAGCTTACAAGCAGCCATCTAGATGCAACGATGGTTCTCTCCTCGTCCAGAGCAAAAAAGAATGAAGAAAACCAAACATTCATGGAAAGAATTAGTCCTAGCAACTGGTACCCCATGTAATCCGCAGCCTATACGACTATGAGACCAGAACTAGATGGTGCCCAGCTACCGTTGTCAACCACTTGGAGGGGGATCTATGTAGGAAATCCTGGATAGAGAGGGAGAACAATGTGGAACAAAACTCAAAATAATTTGGAAAAAAAAGGAGGGACCAGGTTTGCTGGTCTGATAGAGCCTGGTGGAAACTGAGACTATGACCCCTAGCTGCCCTTCACGTCTGGAATTGAACCCACACCTGTGGCTTCCAGCCAAATAAAAGACAGGCATATGAGTTGAACATTTACCTGAGGTAGTTACATTCCTTGAGGAGAACAATCATGGGAGAAAGAAGGGCTGTTTATGCACAGGGAGACAGCTCAGGGGGCAGTAGTGCATGGAGGGATGGACACAGGGAAGAGGTAACTATCGGGAGGAAGTGGGAGGGGAGCTATTGCATTGTGGTAAATTGTGGTCAAGGTCATGAGACAAAGTGTATGTGAACTGCTGTATGGAAAGTGAATTTGCTCTCTAAATTTTCACCCAAATCACAATTAAAAAAAAAAAAAGAAGTATCTGGTATTCTATTTAAAATATCTCTAGACTTATATTGCCACCACTTGTCTGTCAGTTGGTTGTACTGTGGTGGCTTGCATGTTGCTATGAGGCTGGAGGCTATGCCACCTGTATTTCAAATACTGGCAGGGTCACCCGTGGTGGACAGGTTTCAGTGGAGACTCCAGATAAAGACAGACTTGGAAGAAAGATGGGGCCATCCACTTATGAAACAACTGGCCACTGAAACCTTATAAATAGCAGTGAAACACTGTCTGATATATTACTAGAAAACTTTATGAATAGCCCCAAAACATTGCCTGATATAGTGCTGGAAGATGAGCCCCTCAGGTAAGAAGGCACTCAAAATAGGACTGGGCAAGAGCTGCCTCCTCAAAGTAGAGTCAACCTTAATGATGTGAATGGAGTAAAGCTTTTGGGATCTCAAACTGCTGATGGGGCATGACTCAAAATAGGAAAAACAGCTGCAAACGTTCATTAATAATCAGAACATAGAATGTACAAAGTATAAACCTAGAAAAATTGGAAGTTGTTAAAAATTAAATGGAACGCATAAAGATAGATATCCTGGACATTAGTGAGCAGAGTGGACTGGTATTGGCCATTTTGATCTGGACAATCATTATGATCCACTATGCCAGGAATGACAAATTGAAGAGGAATTCATATTCATCATCAAAAAGAATGTATCAAAATCCATCCTGAAGTACAATGCTGTCAGTGATAGAATAATATCCATATGCCTACAAAGAAGACCAGTTAATACTACTATTATTCAAATTTATGCACCAACTACTAAAGCCAAAGATGAAGAAATTGAAGGTTTTTACCAACTTCTTCAGTCTGAAATTGATCAAACATGAAATCAAGATGTATTATTACTGGTGATTGGAATACAAAAGTTAGAAATCATCGGTAGTTGAAAAATGTGGCTTTGGTGATAGAAATGACGCTGGAGATCGCATGACAGGATTTTACAAGATCAATGACTTATTCACTGCAGATATATTTTTTCAACAATATAAATGGTGGTTATATATACAGATCTTACCAGATAGAATACACAGGAATCAGATTGACTACATCTATGGAAAGAGGCAATGGAGAAGCTCAATATCTTCAGTCAAAATAAGACCAGGAGCTGACCATGAAATAGACCATCAATTGCTCATATATAAGTTCAAGTTAAAGCGGAAGAACATTAAAAAAAGTACACAAGACCCCAAATACAACCTTGATTATATCACACCTGAATTTAGAGACCATCTGAAGAACAGATTTGATGCACGGACAGTACCAATGGCAGACAACCAGAAGGATTGTGGGATGACATCAAGACATCAGGAACATCATCCATGAAGAAAGCAAAAGGTCATTAAAAAGATAGGAAAGGAAGAAAAGATCAAAATGGTTGTCAGAAGAGACTCTGAAACTTGCCCTTGAACAGAGGGTAGCTAAAGCAAATTGAAGAAATGACAAGATAAAAGAGCTGAACAGACAATTTCAAAGAGCAGCTTGAGAAGACAAAGTCAATTATTATAATGAAACGTGCAAAGACCTGGAGTTAGAAAACCAAAAAGGAAGAACACACTTGGCATTTTTCAAGCTGAAAGAACTGAACAAAAATTTCAAGCATCAAGCGGCAATACTGCAAGATTCCATGAGCAAAATATTGAATGATGCAGGAAACACCAAAAGAAGATGGAAGGAATACACAGAGTCACTGTACCAAAAAGAATAGGTCAATACTCATCCATTTCAGGAGGTGGCATATGATCAAGAACCAGTGGTATTGAAGGAAGAAGTCAAAGCTGCACTGAAGGAATTGTCAAAGAACAAGGCTCCAGGAATTGACAGAATACCCAGTGAGTGAGATGTTTCAACAAACGGATGCCACGCTGCAGGCACTCACTCGTCTATGCCAAGAAATTTGGCAGACAGCTAGCCACCTGGCCAACTGACTGGAAAAGATCCATATTTATGCCTATTCTAAAGAAAAATGATCCCATAGAATGTGGAAATTATCAAACAATATTATTAATATCACACACTTGTAAAATCTTACTGAAGATAATTCAAAAATGGTTGCAGCAGTATATTGAGAGTGAACTTCCAGAAATGCAAGCTAGATTCAGAAGAGGACATGGAACAAGGGATATCATTGCTGATGTCAGATGTATCTTGGCTGAAAGCAAAAAATATCAGAAAGATGTTTACTTTTATTGTATTGACTATGCAAAAGCATTCGACTGTGTGGATCATAACAAATTATGGATAACATTGAGAAGAATGGGAATTCCAGAACACTTTATAGTGCTCATCAGGAACCTGTACATAGACTAGGAGGCTGTTGGTCAAACCGCATGGTTTAAAATCAGGAAGGGCATGTGTCAGGGTTGTATCCTTTCACCATACTTATTCAATCTATGTGCTAAACAAATAATCTGAGAAGCAGGACTATATGAAGAAGAACGTGGCATCAGGATTGAAGGAAGACTCATTAAAACCTGTGATACGCTGATGACACAACTTTGCTTGCTGAAAATGAGGATGACTTGAAGCACTTACTGATGAAGATTAAAGACTTCAGTCTGCAGTATGGATTACATCTCAATGTGAAAAAAAACGAAAATCCTCACAAATGAACCAATAAGCAGCATCATGATAAATGGAGAAAAGATTGAAGTTGTTATGGATTTCATATTACTTGGTTCCACAATCAACACCAACGGAAGCAGCAGTCAAGACAGCAGATGACCTATCACACTGGGCAAACGTGCTGCAAAAGACCTCTTTCAAGTGCTGAAGAGCAAAGATGTCTCTTTGAAGACTAAGGTGAGCTTAACCCAAGTCATGGTATTTTCAGTCGCCTCATATGCATGTGAGAGCTGGACAATGAATACGGAAGACTGAAGAAGAGTCGATGCTTTTGAGTTGTGGTGTTGGCAAAGAATACTGAAAGCACCGTCGACTGCTAAAAGAACTAACAAATTTGTCCTGGAAGGAGGGCAGCTGGAATGTTCTTCAGAAGCAAGAATGGCCAGACTTCGTCTACTTACTTTGGTCATGTTGTCAGAAGGGACCATTCCCTGGAGAAGGATATCATGCTTGGTAAAGTGGAGGGTCAGTGAAAAAGGGGAAGGCCCTCAATGAGATGGATTGACAAAGTGGCTACAACAAGGGACTCGGGTATTGCAAGGATTGTGAGGCTGGCCCAGGACGGGCAGTGTTTCGTTCTGTTCTACACAGGGTCACTATGATGGAGCCAACTGCACGGCATCTAACAACAAAAACAACAATGCATTATAGAGTTCTAATTGTGACCCAAATACAATACATTAGCTGTGTCTAAAAACAAAAAACAAAACCCACTGCCATCAAGTTGATTCCAACTCACAGTGCTCACCATTGGGTTTCCAAGGCTATAAATCTTCACAGGAGCAGAGTGCCCCATCTTCTTCTGTGGACTGGCTGATGGGTTTGAACTGCCAACTTGGTTAGCAGTTAAATGCCTTAGGCACTGTGCTACCAGAGCCCCTTAAAATGACCTAAGCCTCAACTTCCTCATTAATGAAATAAAGATAAAAACATTCTAGAGGAATGTTTGTACATTTGTTTTGGCCTATCCAGAATCCCTTTTTTAGAAGAAGAAGTTAAGAAATCTGCTCTTCCTTCAGGGAAAACAGCTCTCCTCCCCTGCTCCAGGATTAAGCACATGAACCAGGTTTATCCAGTGAAATAACTGCATCCCCAGGCCATAATAACTAGTTCAGAGATTGGCATGTGACCAATGCTGGGCCAATTATAGTCAATTCTGAGACTTCTGCAGGACAATCAGGAAAGATGCATTACCTTTCTGTTGAGGTTGCTAAACCAGTAGAGTATACGCCTGGAGCTACTGTGTTGGAAAAGCCTGAATGATAACATGGCTAACCCAGCAAAAGTAGAGTTAAGAGACAGAGAGAAACAAAGCCCTGATGAAATGAAGATGACTTAAGTCAGGTTTACCTTGGACTTTTCAGTTATGTCAACCAAGGAATTCTCTCTCTTAAATCAGTGTGAGTTGAGTTTTATCACCTGAAATTGAAGGAGTCCTGTCCAACACACACACACACAAAAAAAAAACCAAACCCACTGCCATCAAGTTGGATCTGACTCATAGCGACTTGGGTTTCCAAGGAAGTATCACTATGGAAGTAGATTGCCCAACCTTCCTTCCAAGGAGTGGCTGGTGGGTTTGAACTGCCAGCCTTCTGGTTAGCAATCAAATGCCTTAGGCACTATGCCACCAGATCTACCTCAAAGAGTTGTTGAGAGAACCAAGTAAAATAAAAAACATAATAGAGTACAAAGAGCTTCCTTCCCCTGATTACCAATTTCTAAAAACCAAAACAAACACATTATATAAGAGCTCAAATAACAATACAGAGAAGGATTAAACAACAGAACCCATGACTTAGCTTTGTGCTCTTTTCAATAAACTGCTAGACATTCGAAGAAAGCCTAAATTCATGGAGCTAAAAATTACTGTGCTTTAAGTTACCTACAATCAACTCAATGAATAGCATTTGTAAATTCTTCTTTGGTTTGTTTGCTACCATCATTTTTAAGTTGTCAGAAATAAGGGTTTGCTTTGGGTGTAGCTTGATTTTATTTTACCTTCAGAAGGCTGAAAGAAGGGATTAAAAGAGAAGTGGATTAAATCAAATTTACAAAGTTGGAACTAGGGTTAGTTTAATGAGGCACCCACCAACCTAGGATGCAAAATTTATGTGGGTATCAAAAAACTCAGTAATCAAGATAAATAATATTTTAAAGCAATGTTTTAAAGAATCAAAATTAATGCCAAAAATTCATAACAAAGAAAATATCAAAATTTTAAATAAAAACAGGATTAGTGTTTTTTCCTTTTTTGTCAGGCTCCATCTCATTGAGGGCCTGACCGTCCACTTTACCAAGCATGATATCCTTCTCCAGGGGCTAGTCCCTTCTGACAACATGACCAAAGTAAGTAAGATGAAGTCTGGCCATTCTTGCTTCCAGGAACATTCTAGCTGCACTGCTTCTAGGTATTGCAAAACATTAGAGTAAAATATCTAAGCCATAAGACACAGAGACATAGCAGATGTTTACAAAAAACATCAAGAACTTAAATGCACTTGAAAGTCAAACTAGTAAAGCGTTTTGGATTGAAAGCTAAGGAACTCAAGTTTAGTGTAGTTCCTAAAGCATTTCACTGCTAACCACAAGGCTGGCAGTTCAAACCCACCAGCCACTCCTGGGAAAGAAGACTGGGCAATCTACTTCCATGAGATACAGCCTCGGAAACCCAAGGAGGGGTCGCTATGAGTCAGAATTGACTCAACAGCTGTGATTTGGGTTTTGTTTTGTTTTTGCCAGTATTGAGGTATAGGTAACAATGCAAATGCTCAACACACAGCCCTCAAGTCGGATCCAACTCATAGTGACCTCTCCTTGGGTTTCCAAAGTGGTATCACTACTAAGAGTTTGCCCACCCTTCCTTCTGAGGAGTGGCTGGTGGGTTTGAACAACCGGCCTTCTGGTTAGCAGTCAAATGCCTTAGGTAGGTAACATTAAGCAAATTACTTGGCCTTCCTAACCTTTAGTTTTTTTCTTAAATTGAAAGGGCTATCCCAGATATTACTAAGATCTTTTTTCATTCTAAAGTTCTAAAGTTCCCCCAGAATTTCCAGAAATAGGAAAATGAAAAATCTAAAGTCAACAATGACAAAAAGAAGGTGACAAGAGTCTGGAACAGGAATAATAAAAAGAAACTCTGTGATCTATTAACGCTAAAGACATAGCATATTGAGTTAAAAGTGCTAAAGTAGCACTGGAAACAGATCATTAGAAGAGAGTATGAGAAACTAAAATATCTGATACCTTCCTTTGATACCTAAAAACAAACATACAGAATATGTTGTATTCCCAGTTCAGCATTTGTGTTTTCTGGGAGCTGATGAAATGACAAGCTTTAACCATTCAAATTTACCAGTGCTAATAACCCAGGTTGAGGGTGATTTCTTTTTATTTTTTTTCCAATATGAGTGCTCTCACATGTTTCAAATGCCATCTGATTATAAGATCCTACAATGGGGACTTCGGCAGCTTCCTGTTGTGGGGTATAGGGCAGCATGATTGATCTGCATCTCTAAAGGCTGAAATAATTCACATGGCCACCCACTGACAAGTCCATTGAAGCATAAAATAATCAGGTTAATAAGTAACTTCTTGTAATTCCCCCAAAATTTCCAGAAATAGGAAAATGAAAAATCTAAAGTCAACAATGACAAAAAGAAGGTGACAACAGTCTGGAGCAGGAATAATAAAAAGAAACACTGTGATCTATTAACGCTAAAGAAATAGTATATTGAGTTAAAAGTGCTAAAGCAGCAAGTGGTTTAGAAAGCACTGGAAACAGATCACTAAAAGAGAGTATGAGAAACTAAAATATCTGTGCTTAAGTCCCTGCAGACAGAAAACTTTTTTGTTTGTCTAATTATTAATTTCTTGCTGAACCCTAGGAAGTAAAGACCTCTCCAGGCCTAACAGATTTTTAAAAGTAACTTTTATGAAAGAACTTGTAAATCAAAACAAGGCTATTATTTTTTAAATCAATACTGTATTTTTTATTCTACAAATTTTCTAACATATGTTGTTGTTGTTGTTATTTGCCATCGAGTCGGCCCCGAATCATAGCGACCCCTCCTTGGGTTTCCGAGGCAGTATCACTACGGAAGTAGGAATGCCCAACCTTCCTTCCGAGGAGTGGCTGGTGGGTTTGAACTGCCAGCCTTCTGGTTAGCAGCCCAGTGCCTTAGGCACTATATACAAAGTAGAAAGAATAGTACACAAACATCCCTCATGTGCCCATTATCAGCGTCAATAATTATCAACACATGCCCAATGTTATTGCAAGTACATTCTCACTAATTTCCTCTCTTCTCATAAAGGATTATTCATTTTAAGTCCAAAAGTGAGCAAATCTTTTGAGGCTTTAGTTGTCTAGTTTGTAAAATGCAGGCAATTATACTAACTGCCTCATCTAACAATGAAGTTATGAAAAATAACCAAACCCTTCAAGCCTCTTCTAATACTTACTGTGTGGTATCTGAACGTCAGAAATAACAAAATATGCATCGTGGTAAATTGTAGTCAATGTCATGAGACAAAGTATATGTGAACTGCTGTATGGAAAGTGAATTTGCTCTGTAAATTTTCATCCAAATCACAATAAAAATAAAAATAAAAATAATAATAATAATGACTACAAAAAAAAAAAAAGAAAGAAATAACAAAATAGAAAATGGAATCAACTTTTACTTAAATAAGTCTTTCTTTCTTCTAAGCTGCTAACTCCAAGTGCTTTGGGAGAACTTAATTTTCATTCTCCCAGCACCTCTGTGTGGCCAATGAATGCATTATTATCCACCTTTAGCAAAGATGGCGATTACAGAAAAAAGGAAATGATTCAACCCAGATCATATGAAGAATCAACAGTAGAGTCAAAGATCAATCCAGATTTTGTGACTCCTCATGTTTTGACATTACACTATGCTGTTTCTATCTATCACTGTTACAACTTATGTGAATGAAAACAATTCTACATGAAACGGACTCAAATTCTATTAAGAAGTTTGCACATTTAAAAGAGCAATGCTATATAATAATGTAGGAATTCAAATATATTACTTGATTAACTTTAAAGTTCACCTTGTAGATTCACACAAGGACACTCTAGTTGGTTCAGCTTACCTACAGAAGACAGCAAGAAGTAAAGGAAGGAAATTAGATACACCTGTGGTTCACTGGAATTGAACAATTATAGCTTGCTATTTCATAGGTTTGAAATCTAAACCATTTACTTGGCAGATGCCAAAAATTACTTCAGTTATACACTAGAGAATTACACAATTTGGGTCCAGTCCATACTGCCACAGGCATGGATGATGCAACTTCCAACTTAGTTACAGAGTATTTTTACAGCGCTTACCAAGTCATTATAACTTCATATATTTAAGACATTTTCCTTCCGACTCACACAATGGTTCCTGTTCATTGAGCTTAGTCAAAGAAGGTTGGGATGGGGTGGGAGAAAGAAAAAAAGGCTGCATAAAGGGTGTGGTAAGAACAGTCTGCCATGAATGTTGCCTATTATTCATTTCATGTGGCTACATCAGGGCAAAGGCTCTTTCTCTTTCTGTGGTCTGAAAAACAGCCATCCATAGCCTGAGCAACATCTTCGGGGACCATCGAGCAGAGATCCACCTACCTACATGTTCAAATGAATAAAGGGATACATAGGAAGTATCATTGTCTCTATGATTTCTCTCCAACTATGAAAGCAATATTAGATGTCATGAACTATCCAACCTCAGGCTCTCTGTGGCTTTCTGATCAACTCGAATGAATGAATGATAGGTTTAGATTATATTTTTAACAAAAGCAATAATTTGTCATTATTGTCATTATTATTGTTTTCATTCAGGATGTAGTGCTAATGTGGTTTGTTACTTCTAAAATAAGGCAGAAAGCAGAACTCAGATGTAGTGGAATAGCGGGAAAGATAGTGAACGGGCAGTCAAGCAAACATGTTTTCAGCTTGTATCTGCTCTAATTAGCTGTGTCAGGCAAGGCAGATATGCTTCAGATTAGCAGTTTTTTTGTCTGTCAAATAAAATATGTGGTCTAAGTGATTTATAAGATTATTTTTAGTTCTGAAATTCTTCTATACCTAATTCCATACCTTTTATTTTATTAGTTCTATGTAATGTCTTTTTTTTCCACAATGCCACCCATTCATATAATATCTATAAATCCACTGCCATCGAGTCAATTCTGACTCACAGCGACCCCCGTTGGGTTTCCAAGTCTGTAAATCTTTACAGAAGTAAATTGCCTCATCTTCTTGCCACAGAGCAGCTGATGGGCTTGAACTGCGAACTTTCTGGTTAGCAGCCAAATGCCTTATCCACTACACCACCAGAGCTCCTTATAACATGTACTACTTGCTTAGAAACGTTAATCATCCTTCTATTGACTGATGTTGTTACTGCTGTTAGGTGCCGGTGTTTCGGTTCCAGCTTGTAGAGACTCTGTGTACCACAGAATGACGTGCTGCCTGATCCATGTCATCTTCACGATTGTTCCTATGTTTGAGTCCACTGAGCAGCCACTGTGTCGACTCATCTCATTGCAGGTCCTCTGCCTTTTCGCTCACCCCTCTACTTTACCAAGCATGATGCCCTTCTCCAGGGGCTAGTTCCTCCTGACCACATGTCCAAAGTAAGAGAGACGAAGCTAATCTATTGATTAGCTTATAGAAAAACAGTTTAACCCCAAAGCAGAGAAAAGGAAGCACTTAAATGATCTTTTAATAGCATTTTTATATGGCTGTAGACTGAAAAAATAATAGAATAAGGCTTCCAGTTCTTTTCCAAATCACTTCTAATAAATCAGTCTATTTTCTGAGATTCAGAAATGACAGTTTTGGAGAATACTGTCCAGTGTCTGGCAAAAAATGGATACTAGATAAATACCTGAATATTCAATTCCTCTCCAGCCTTCCCAACACGACTACCTCTACAAGCAAAATAGGTCTCTTACAAACTAGAACTCTCTTTTGAATCAAAGAGATGCTATGGAACCTGACTGGGGACTCATAAATAGGGATTTATGCTTTATATAAAAGAGTTCAAAATCTTGCCAAAAGAAAATAGAATGTATAAAAGTTTGTTTTCTAACTGTCAGGAATGGTTTTGGGAAATTTATTAACAAAAGAAAATTTGTAAATAAATGGAAACCATCATAATTCCTTATAGTTCAAGCGCATTTTAATTTTATATTTTTCCAGACATTTCAAGAATAAATATTACTCAGTATGCAATAACTTCATAACAGTGAAATTAAACATAGAACTTATAATTTAAGAAGACTAAGCTTTCTGCGGGGAGCTCTGGTAGCATAGTGCCTAAGGCACTTGACTGCTAACCAGAAGGCTGGCGGTTCAAACCCACCAGCCACTCCTCGGAAGGAAGATGGGGCAATCTACTTCCGTAGTGATACTGCCTCAGAAACCCAAGGAGGGGTCGCTATGAGTTGGGTCCGACTCGATGGCACATAACAACAACAACAACAACAAGCTTTCTGTGCATCATGCATGATACCAGTTGCCTTATTAAGACCAAAGCAGGACAGACACCTGTATACCAATGTTCACGTACAGCACTTCTCACAATAACCAAAAGGTGGAAAGTGGAAATGTCCATCAATAGATGGACTATTACTCAGCCACAAAGAGAAATGAATTCCTGATGCATACCACAACATGGATGAACAATAATGAAAACATTATGCTGACTTAAATCAGTCACAAAAGTGACAAATACTGTATGATTTAACTTACATAAAATAAGTATGTGTGTGTGTGTGTGTGTGTGTGTGTATATATATATATATATATATATATATATATATATATATACACACACATATAAACCAAAGATTAGTAGTAGTTAGCAGGGGTGGGAGGGATGGGGAAAGGGGGAGTTTTTGTTTAGGGGCATTCATTTTATATTAATGGCGGCAGAATAATCTGGAAAAGGACAGTGATAATGGCTGGATAACAAGAAGTATGCGATCATAATACAAATACATGCAGAAATTGTTGAATTGGCAAATGTTGTGTTGTATATATTGGTATCACAATTTTTTTTTAAAAGTCCTGAGCAGAGTGTTATATGTTGCTAAATATCCTAAAAGGCGAATAGACAGTTTTTCTAAAGTGTCTTCTTGACTGAAAAGAGGGGATCCACCTAAAAGCTGATAACAGGATAAGGGAGAAACCAGTCTTCCCCAACTACAACATAAAAAAAATCAGGAATCACAATGTGATACCAAAATATTCTGGAATTTTTAAACTTGAACAAAAAGCCTTCCCTATAGAGATGAACTCGTTCCGTTCTCCAAGGGTTCTGTCAACATCTCCAAGCTCAAACACTAGGCTCACAAAAAAATGTGATGATGCAGAAAATTGTCTGAAAACAAACAAATAAACAAAAAAGAATTCTCTCTCCCTGGAACCAGAGCTGCCCCAGCAGAGTAGGTAGAGCCGCCAGCATGTCACGGCTTCACTTTAAAGTCAGTTTAATTGTTCCACTGAAATTCAACAGCCTAACCCCCTTTTCTAAGAAATACAAAAAGAAAGAAAAGTTCTTCCAAGATATTATCTAGTTCACCAGAGCCTACTGAAGAAACTCTAAGTGTTAATTAGACACACAGACTGGGCAGTCTTTGTGTATTACTACTCCAACTTAGAAGGGTCTCTTTCTGCTCTGAGAGATTAGCTAATCAGAAAGTGACACTTGAAAACTACAAAAACCTTTGTAAAAGTTCTGTCTGTCCTAAACTCATAGTTGCATGCTAGCCATTGTTGTGGTTTATCCACAAACTTCTCTACTTTCAAACCAATTATCTGTAAAAGGAGAAAGCAGTTACAGCCACCACCTTATGCCAGTCCCGTTGGTTTTCTGCAAACATTTATTGACTTGGCTGACATTATAGGACTCTAAGAACAGGAAGGAGATAACTAACATCTCTCTAGCTTTTTGTATTTTTCTTACTTCTTTCCTTGCCAAAAATCACTTCACTCCCCAGTGAAGCCCAAATAACAAAGCAAAACAAAAAACAAAAAAAAATTACAACTATTTACTGCTATAAAGGAATTAATGTAACTGTAGTATGAGAGGACCCCAGCTCCCTTTCATCATTTCCATCTCACATAAAGTGTGAAAGGAAACTTTTAATTCTAGTAGTTTTTGCATCTCTTTCTACACAAGATTCAATAATCTATCCATTGATGTGGTAGACAATGTGTCAAGGAATTCTGTTACACAAGTGCTTGTGAAAGATGTGAGTAGGGAAAAGAATAAGCAGTAATTCTGAGATCAAATATGTTTCCTAGTCTCAATTCATGACACAAAATGGATATTTAGTCAGAGACTCCTTGTTTTCCTATTGGTCATTTCTATGACTCCCACTGAAAACCTAAAAGATGCCCCTGGAGCACATTTGCTTCTGATAGTAACAGGAACTAGATTTATTCTACCAACTAAACAAACAGACAAACAAACAAAACAGAAGAAGAAGAAAAATGAAAGGCAAACATATGAAACATATTTTTTTTTCAGGACACTGGACAATGACAATGAAGAACAGATCCCTGACAAAGGGGAAACAAATGAGTAGAGGTCCATGATTGCCCAGTCTACCGCCTTGAGAGAATTTCCAGGCTGTGGTGCAGGCAGAGGGAACCCAGGTAGACCTCCTGAGTTGAAGAGATGGAGCTGAAACTGGGTAGAACGAAACAGCTAGAGTTCACTGTAGAGATCTGTGGAGGGTTCCTCTCATGCATAGTACCGACCAGTGCATGCAGTGAGGAAAGGACTCGAGACTGAAAAAAGAGAATCTGAGAGGATTAGAGAGAAGAGAGTCTGGCACTCACACAGGGCCAGGAATAGTGCCTATTTCCAACAACCACACTGGAAAATTTCATGATTTGTGGGAAGTTGGGTTTGAGTAGAGTATTCAGAAGGATCTTGCCTAAATTGTTGTTGTCAAGTCAATTCAGACTCACTAACTACTGGGAAAATTAAAAGGTATCTTTAATTACTTGGGTAATTAAACTACCTGGCTAATGGTAACTATTGGGTAAATTAAAAGGTATTTTTCTTATTATTTAAATTTTTAAGAAAAGTTAATTAACTGCTTATCCAAAAATGTAAGTGGGGTTTGCAACTCATGTGTAAGTACAAGGTTCCTATTCTGTATGTCAAGTGGTATAATACAACTTAATGATAGACTATGATAAGTTAAGATGTGATGGTTAATTTTATATATCAGTTTGGCTAGGGCATCATACAGCTGTTTGGTAAAACACTAATCTAGTTGCTGTTATAAAGTAATTACATGTGATTAAATCAGTTGGCCTCAAATAAAAGAGAGTACCTTCCATAATGTGAGCAGGCCTCAATCAATTACCTGAAGATCTTAAAAGGAAAAAGGAAGTTTCCCTAGGGTATATTCTGCCTTCAAATACTAACAGACATTTTTCCAGGAACCTGTTATACTCTTCACTCTTCTCAACACCTGAACTATGGACTTTGGGACGGAAGTCTTCAGAAGTCTCTAGTTTGTTACCTGACCTGCGGATTTGGGAATTGCTAGCCCCCAAAATCATGAACTAATTCCTTGAAGTAAGTCAGTACTCCCTCTCCCTCAAAGGAGATAAAATGGAATCACAAAATATACTTAATACCCCCCCAAAAAAACCTCATTGCTGTCGAGTCAGATCTGACTAATAGTGACCCCTCCTTGGATTTCCGAGGCAGTATGACTACAGAAGTAGATTGCCCAATCTTCCTTCTGAGGAGTGTCTGGTGGGTTTGAACTGCCAGTCTTCTGGTTAGCAGTCAAGTGCCTTAGGCACTACACCACCAGAGCTCCCACTTAATCCAAAATAAGGTAGAAAAAAGGAAAAGGAAACAAAGAACAAATAGCAAAGATAAAAACAAATAGCAAGATGACTGACTTACACCTAATTATATGGATAATTACATCAAATATAAATGGTCTAAACACCCCAATTAAAAGAAAAGCCAGAGATTATTAGATTGGATTAATACATGTGTGTGTGTGTGTGTGTGTATACTGCTTATAGTAAATCCACCTTAAATGTAAAGATACAATAAGACAAAAGTAAAAGGATGGGATAAGATATATTATGCTAAAACAAATAAAAAGAAAACTATAGTGGGTATATTAGTAACAGATCATAAAGAGCAAAGAATATTACTGGGCATAATAAAGATCATTTCATAATAATAAAAAAAAAATTGTCATGTTTTCTTCACATCAAGAAGACATCATAATGTCATCTTCATATATCAAGAATAAGTTTAATGTGGTATCAAGAACACATTGTAATCTTAAGTGTTTGTTTACCTAAAAGCAGAGCTTTAAAGTACATGAAGCAGACATGAATAGGACTACAAACATAAATAGACAAATCCACAATCTTCATCAGAGATTTTAATATTCCGCTCTCAAAAATTAATAGAACAAGACTTCCAGTAAGATGGTAGAATAGGCAGACAAGCTACACAGACCCTCTTCAACAAAGAAAAAAGAAACCAATTGACAGAGATACAGAAGATAATCCTGCAGCCCTGAGCTTTAATAGGAAGTATACAGAAGTGGATAAGGTGCCAATTAGTGGAAAAACCTGAATGAAACATTGAGAACAGACATGGTCGGAGCTGTAGACTATTAGCTATTCTGACAGGACCAACAGCCTGCATATTTCCAGGTGGTGCTGGGACCTGAGAAATGACCTAAAGATCAGCCCTGGTCACCAAGGGCTGCAGGGACGACTGTGTTGGTGGCCTATGACTACGAGGGGAAACAGCAAGGAGGGACACAACCTGAGCTGTGGCTTTTCAGCTGTCCAGAGGGCACATCCATATTGATTGTTTACAAGTGGTGGCCATTTTGGATATTTAAACTGACTGAGGGCATAGCCATCTTGAAAGTAACAAGCAGTGGCCATATTGGATTTTAAAGTGACAGTATTCTCATTCGCTTTCAAGTACCTAAGCATAGGCTCCTTTTGTCAAGGATGGCAGGGACATACAGGAGGCTGACAGTGGGAAAGGAGACAGGTGGTGGGTGTGTAAGTGTTGCCAACTAGCGAATAGAGGACCACAGTACCCTGCTTACTCAGATAACATCCAAACAAAACAAAGAAAATGAAAATCGTGGGAAAGTCACTCCAACATACAACTACCAATTAAATATAAATACAAAAACATAACAATGTCTCAGAGACAACAGACCATCATGGCCCATACAAAGCAGCAAGATAAAGCAGGAGAAAGAAGGGACCAGGATACAGACCCAAAACATATCCCTGAGGAAGAAGCAGCATTGGAACTCCCTGCTAAGGAAATCAAAAGAATTATATTTAGGTACATTCAATGGCTTGAGAGACTGATCAAGGAAAATACTGACAAAACTGAGGAAAACACAGAGAAAACCCTAGAACAATTTCAAAAGATAACACAAGAACAAAATGACAAAATAAATGAAAAATTAGAAATTATACAAAATCTACAGATAGAAATCCAGAAGTTTAATACTAAATTTTCAGAAATAATAACACATTGAATGGGCAAAGGAGTAGACCTGAATCAATGGAAGACAGAATTAGTAAGATTGAAGGCAAATACTTCAATACTTCTTTGGAAAGGGATAAATCAAAAAAAAGATCAAAACAAAACGAAGAAAGCATCAGAAGGAATAACCTATGTGTAACTGGAATTCCAGAACAGGAAGAGACAAATAAAACCACAGAGAAAATTTTCAAAGATTTGTTGGAAGAGAACTTCCCCAGTATGATGAAAGATGAGAATATATCCATTCAAGAAAATAACACAGGAAAAACGAAAAGTTACCTACAAGGGGCAACCAAAAGACTAAACTCGGATTTCTCAGCAGAAACCATGTAGGCAAGAAGACAATGGGATGGTGTATATAAAACTCTGAAAGATAAAAGTTTCCAACCAAGAATTATATACCCAGTAAAATTGTCCCTCAAATATAATGGGGAAATTAGGACATTTCCAGATAAGCAGAAATTAAGGGAATTTGTTAAAACCAGACCAACCTTACAAGAGATGCTAAAGGGAGTCCTTTGTACAGAGAAGTAACAACAGTTAACAACAACTGACCATTAACACACATGATGATATAACCCAGAAACTAGGCCAGCTATGGAAGTATCTAAAATAAAATAAGTCTATGAGATTGTAAACAGAGAACCAGAGACATCAATTGACAAATGAGGACAACTACAAGCCAAAAAAGAGGGAAAAAATTGTGTCATTACAGAACTTCTAGATGATAGGGAAGTCAAGACAACTACAAGATAGAATGGACTGTTCTAAACTTGGCAAGAAAACTATAAATCACAGGGTAACCTCAAAGAAAAATGATAAACCTTCACATCAAAAAAGAGGCAAATAATAAAAACAATAGAAATGAAGAAGTGATAACACGACTCATAAACAAAATGAGCTCAGCATAGAAAATTATATGGAACAAAGAAATTGACACATGAAAAAGCACATAATAAAAATGACAGCAACAAATTCATATTTGCCGATAATTACATATCTGTCAAGGGACTTATCTCTAAGATTTATAGCAGAAGAGTGGATGACCAAACTATGGTACATACACATAATGGAATGCTATGCAGCACTAAAGAATAATGTAGAGTCTGCAAAACATCGCACAATATGGATGAACTTAAAGGACATTATGCTGAGTGAAATAAGTCATTCACAGAAGGACAAATATAGTATT
>NW_006921675.1:6012885-6018525 GCF_000298275.1 Orycteropus afer afer | reverse complement strand
TCCAGATAAGCAGAAATTAAGGGAATTTGTTAAAACCAGACCAACCTTACAAGAGATGCTAAAGGGAGTCCTTTGTACAGAGAACCAACAACAGCAAACAACTGATCATTAACACACATGATAACATAACCCAGAAACCAACCCAGCTATGTTGTTGTTGTTATGAGCCGTCAAACCCAACTCATAGTGACCCCTCCTCGGGTTTCCGAGGTGGTATCACTATGGAAGTAGATTGTCCAACCTTCCTTCCGAGGAGTGGCTGGCAGGTTTGAACAGTCAGCCTTCTGGTTAGTTGTCAGGTCACTTAGGCACTACACTACCAGAGCTCCTAACCCAGCTATGGAAGTATCCAAAGTAAATAAGCCTACAAGATTGTAAACAAGGAATCAGAGATATCAATTGACAAATGAGGACAACTACAAACCAAAAAGAGGGAAAAAATGTGTAGCTACAGAACTCCTAGATGGTAGGGAAGTCAAGACAACTGCAAGATAGAATGGACTGCTGTAGAGTTGGGGAAAAAATTATCAATCACAGGGTAACCTCAAAGAAAAGTGATAAGGCTTCACATCAAAATAAAAAAGAGGACCAGTACAAATATTTAGCAAATACTAAAACAATAGCAACAAAGGAAGTGATAACATGATTCATAAACAAAACGAGCACAGCACAGAAAATTATATGGAACAAAGAAATCAAAACCACGAAAAAGCACATAACAAAATGACAGCAACAAATTCATACTTGTCGATAATTACATATCTGGCAAGGGACTTTTCTCTAAAATTTATAGGAAACTCCAACACCTCAATAACAAAAAGATTAACAATCCTATTTAAAAATGGACAGAAGACATAAATAGACACTTCACCAAAGAGGATATTCAGGGGGCCAGCAAATACATGAAGAAATGCTCATGGTCATTAGCCATCAGAGAGATATAAATCAAAAGAACAGCACAATACCATCTTGACCCAATACTATTGGCAAAATTGAAAGGACAGAAAATAAATGCTGGCGAGGATGTGGAAAGATTGGGACTCTCATACACTGCTGGTAGAACTGTAAAATGATACAACCACTGTGGAAAACAGTATGGTGATTCCTTAAAAAGTTGGAATGAGAACTACCATTTGACCCAGCAATCCCATTACTAGGTATATATCCTAAAGAAGTGAGAGCCAGGACAAGAACAGATATATGCACACCCATGTTCATCTCAGCACTATTTACAACAGAGAAAAGATGGAAACAACCTACATCCCCATCAACAGAAGAATGGATAACCAAACTATGGTACATACACACAATGGAATACTATGCAACACTAAAGAATGTAGAATCTGCAAAACACCACATAATATGGATGAACTGGTAGGACATTATGCTGAGTGATATAAGTTAATCACAGAAGGACAAATATAGTATAGTTCATTATTGTAAAAAGTTAAGGAAAGATTTATACATGGAAGGAAACTTTGTTGGTTACCAGGGGTGGACACTTTATTGGTTACCAGGAGTGGAGGCGGGGAGCTCTGGTGGTATAGTGCCTAAGGCATTTGACTGCTAACCAGAAGGCTGGTGGTTCAAACCCACCAGCCACCCCTTGGAAGGAAGTTTGGGCAATCTACTTTCGTAATGATACCACTTGGAAACCCAAGGAGGGGTTGCTATGAGTCGGGTCTGACTCAATGGCAGTGTGTTTGATTTTGTTGGGTTTTTTTTGTGGTTTAGGGGTGAAGAGGAAGGGAGGGAACTGCAAAAAAAAAAAAAAATGCACTCACTGGTGTCACTTTAGTTTGGTGTATTTCACTGTACATAAATTATATTTCAATAAAATGTATTTTTAAAAAATTAATAGAACAAGTAGACAGAAAATTAGCAAAAACGTAGAAAAACTGAGGAGCTCTGGTAGCGTAGTGCCTAAGGCACTTGACTGTTAACCAGAAGGCTGGCAGTTCAAACCCACCAGCCACTCCTCAGGAGGAAGATGGAGTAATCTACTTCCATAGTGATACTGCCTCAGAAACCCAAGGAGGGATCGCTATGAGATGGGTCCAACTCGACAGCACATAACAACCACCACCACCACCACCACGTGTTTTGGTTACCTAGTGCCTCTCTGACAGGAATATACCACAAATGGAATGGCTTGAACAAACAGGAGTTTATTCTCTTACAATTTTGGAGGCTTTAAGTCCAATTCCAAAGTGCCAGGCTCTAGGGGCTGGGTGAAAGCCCCTCAATCTTGGGCTTCAGCTCTGCCTCCTGCTCCTGAGCCACTGGAGGCTTTTCTTCACTCAAACCTAGCTGCTAAGCTGCTGAGGTTGAGAAGCCCAAAGCTGACAAGTAAAAAGGCACAGTCCAATGTTACCAAACATGGCAGGCCACTAATTCAAGTTCAGATGAGGTACCAAGATTCGTGGGGCATGGCACGCTATTGAACAATGACTTGGCTACATGCAGAGTTGAAGCACATCAAAAGGCTAGAGACCAATCCCAAAACTTCTCCTTATATACTGGAAGCAGACCACATCGCTAAAGCAGCTACACAGCTGCTCATGGTAGATTCCACCATGAAGTTGACTGCCAGTCTCATCATGGGGAATAGCTACCTCCAGCAGCCCAGACACTCACCTAGGCCCAGTCAAGTTGATAACAAGTTGACAACAACCTTAATTACCACACCCTGTGACTTGACCTATTGTTATACATAGAATACACCAACCCAAAGTGTAGAATACAAATTCTTTTCAAGCACGTATGGAACATTTACAAAACTAGTATCAATATCTTGAAGAACTCAAGTCAAAAGTATTCTCTGGTCATTTATACTCTGGAATTAAACCAGAAACCAGTAACACAAAAACATCTAGAAAACTCAAACATTTGAAACTATATAATACATTTCAAAATGAATCATGGGTTCAAGAAGAAATCAAAATGAAAATTATAAAGTAATTTGAACAGAATGAATATAAAAACACAGTATGACAAAAATTGTGAGATACTGATAAAGAAGTGCTTAAAAGGAAATTTATAGCACCAAATATCCATATTAGAAAAGAAAAAAACAAAATCTTAAAGCAAGGATCTCAACTTTCCCCTTCACAAACTAAAAAAAGAAGAGCAAATTTAGCCTAAAGCAAACACAAGAGAGCAAAGCAGATAATAAAGACCAGGGTGGAAATCAACGAAATAAATAACAGAAAAATAATAGAGAAAGTCAATGAAACCAAAACCTGGTTCTTTGAAAAGATCAATACAACTGACAAACTTCTAAATAGATGGATCAGGAAAAAAAAGAAGCTCTGACAAAAATCACCAGCATCAGGAATGAGAAAGGAGACATCGTAGCAGATCTTATATATAGTAAATGGATAGAAGGCAGTATTATGAACAGCTCCGTGTCTATAAATTTGACAATTTAGATGAAATGGACAAATTCCTTGGAAAACACAAACCACAAAAGATTGCTCAAGAATAGATAACCTGAACAGAAATAGATAACCATTATAACTCTTTGCAAACCAGAATTGAGGATGAAGAGGAGGACTAATTCCTTAGAGGAAAGTGGGCTTTCTTTTTATGGCATTGAAAAAACTTGGAAACAGATAATGACAATGTTGAACAACCGATAAACATAATTAATGTCAGTGAATTGTATGTGTTAAGAATGTTAAAATAGCAAATGTTTTGTGACATATACATTTATTACAATAAAAATAAACAACAAACAAATAAAAACTGTAGTTCAAAACCTTCCCACAAAGCAACTTCAGGCTCAGATGGCTACTAAACATTTAAGGAAGAAATAATACCAAATCTACACAAACTCCTCCAGAAAAGAGAAGTTGACGGAATACTTCTCAGCTCTTTCTATGCTGTTACTATTATCTTGAGTGAAACCAGGCAAAGATACTACAAGAAAACTAAATTTTAAAAATTCTAAACAATCAAGTAGACACACGCCCTGGAGAGAACAATCATGGGAGAAGGAAGGGCTGCTTATGCACAGGGAGATAGCTCAGGGTGCAGAAGAGTATGAAGGGATGGACACTGGGAGGAGGTAACTATGGGGAGGAAGTGGGAGGGGAGCTGCTGCATTGTAAATTTTGGTCAATGACATGAGACAAAGTATATGTGAACTGCTGTATGAAAAGTGAATTTACTCTGTAAATCTTCACCCAAATCCTAATAAAAAAAAAAATTAATTAAAAAAAAAATTCTAAACAAAATTTTAGCAAATAACATCCCACAATACATTAAAAAGATAAAGCGTCATGACAAAAAAGGTTTTATCCCCAGAATGCAAACCTTGTTTAACATTCAAAAATCAATCAATTTACCATGCTAACATACTAAAAAGAAAAAAAAATATGATCATCTAAATATATACATAAAAGACATTTGATAAAATCCAACCATCTTCAGCCATTAGATAAAAAAAAGAAAAAAGAAAAACCCAGAAAACTATGAATAGAAGAGAAATCAGATAAATAGCACACATAAAAAATAATAATAATATAGTTAACATCACATAAAATGGTGAAAGATTGAATGTCCTCCCCTTAAGATCAGGAACAAGCACAGATATCTGTTATCATAACTACTACTCAACACTCTACTGGAGATTCTGAACAGTACAATAAAGCAAGAAGAAATAAAAGATATCCAGATAGGAATGCATGGAATAAAAGTAAAATAGTTATTTGCAGGCAGCATGATTTTCTATATAGAAAATCTAATACAATCTACAAAAATGGTATTAGAACTAATAAGTGAATTTTTAGCCAGACTGCAAGATATTAAGTAGATATAAAAACATCAATTGCATTTCTATCCAACAGACATGGGCCATTAAAAATGAAATTTTTTAAGAAATTTGTTACCCAGAGGGAGCAAGCAGTTGGACCCACGCACTCAGGACCATAGTTGCAGGGGACGTCAAGCTCAATTGTCATAACATAGTACACAAAACATTGTTCCACCTTCTATTTTGGCAAGTAGTGACTGATATCTTAAAAGCTTGCAAGCAGCCATCTAGATGCAACGATGGGTCTCTCCTCGTCCAGAACAAAGAAGAATGAAGAAAACCAGAGATTCATGGAAACAATTAGTCCAAGCAACTGGTACACCATGCAGTCCTCAGCCTATATGACCATGAGACCAGAAGAACTAGATGGTGCCTGGCTACCACTGTCAAACCACTCGGAGGAGGATCTACGTAGGAGATTCTGGACAGAGTGGGAGAACAATGTGGAACAAAACTCAAAATCATTTCGAAAAAAAAGGAGGGACCAGATTTGCTGGTCTGATACAGCCTGATGGAACCACTGAGACTATGGCCCCTAGCTGACTTTCAGATCTGGAATTGAACCCAATCCTGTGGCTTCCAGCCAAACAAAAGACAGGCATAAGAGGTGAACATTTATACTAAGTAGACACACTCCTTGAAGAGAGCAATCATAGGAGAAAAAAAGGACTGTGTATGCACAGGGAGACAGCTCAGGGGGCAGAAGTGCATGGAGGGAAGGACATAGGGAAGAGGTAACTATAGGGAGGAAGTGGGAGGGGAGCTGTTGCATTGTGGTAAATTGTAGTCAATGTCATGAGACAAAGTGTATGTGAACTGCTTGC
>NW_006921675.1:6010427-6012520 GCF_000298275.1 Orycteropus afer afer | reverse complement strand
TGCTGGGAAAGAGACGCAAGAGACACGCATTGCTGAGTGAGACACCAAGGGACCAGCACTGCTGGGAAAGAGACAGTGAGAGACTGTTGGCTGAGGGACGGTGGGCTGGGAGAGAGGCTGAGCATTTTTCCTGAATTCAAATTGTAGCCTGTGGTGCTTCCCTAATAAACCTCATAATCTGTGAGCTCTGTGTGGCCACTGCAGCGAATTATCAAACCCAGAAGAGAGGTGGTGGTGCTTTGGGAGGAACAGATGGAGAAAGGGCTGGAGGAAGGCAGCATGCCAGGCCTTGCAGTAATAGGCCTTGGGCTATTGATGGTGATTCTGCCTTCCTCTTGTGGGGTTCTAGGAGGTCAGAATATGTGGCCTCCTTGCCCTTTTAGCACTGCTGTATAGAAAGTGAATTTGCTCTGTAAACGTTCATCCAAATCACAATTTGAAAAAAAAAAAATACAATTTAAAACAGCATAAAAATATGTAATAATTAGGGATAAATCTAACAAAACATGTACAAGACCTGTTAAAGAAGATCTAAATAAATGTTCAACATTGTTCAGCTGTCAATTCTCCCTATATTGTTCTATAATTCAACACAATCTCAATCAAAAATTTTTTGTAGAAATTGATAAACTATTTCTAATACTTATATCGAAATGCAAAGAATTTAGCGTAGCCAAAATAACTGAAAAGAGAATAATGTCAGTGGGCTAACACTATCTCATAAGGATAATTATAAAGATGTAACAAAAAAGACAGTGTGATATTGCCATAAAGAGAGATAAAAAGAGCAATGGAGCAGAATACAGTCTCAAAATAAATAAATAAATTGTTGTTGTTATGTGCCGTCAAGTTAGACCCAACTCATAGTGACCCCTCCTTGGGTTTCCAAGGCGGGGTCACTATGGAAGTAGATTGCCCAACCTTCCTTCCAAGGAGTGGCTAGTGTGTTTGAATCTCCAGCCTTCCAGTTAGCAGTCAAGTGCCTTAGGCACTATGCTACCAGAGCTCATAATAAATAAATAGTATGCATATATATAGTGTGTATATATAATATATGTTTTATATATACATAATATATAAATATACATTATATATACATAATATTCAGAAGGAAGGTTGGGCAATCCTACTTCCGTAGTGATACTGCCTAGAAACCCAAGGAGGGGTCGCTATGGGTCAGGGCCGACTCGACGGCACATAACAACAACAAAAATACATAAGGGAGCTCTGGTAGCATAGTGGCTAAGGCACTTGCCTGCTAACCAGAAGGCTGGCGGTTCAAACCCACCAGCCACTCCTCGGAAGGAAGATGGGGAAATCTACTTCCATAATGATACTGTCTCGGAAACCCAAGGAGGGGTTGCTATGAGTCAGGTCTGACTCGATGGCACTTAACAACAACAACAACATACATAATAAATACATTTTATATATATGTAAAGAACATATATTCTTTCACCACACTTATCAAATCTGTATGCTGAGCAAATAATCCAAGACCCTAGACTATATGAAGAAGAATGCTTGGAGGAAGACTCATTAACAACCTGTAATATACAGATGATATAACCTTGCTTGCTGAAAGTGAAGATGACTTAAAACTCTTACTGATGAAAATCAAAGACTACAGCCTTCAGTATGGATTATACTTCAACATAAACAAAATAAAAATCCTCACAACAGGACTAATAAGCAACATCGTGATAAATGGAGAAAAAAATTGAAGTTGTTAAGAATTTCATTCATTATGATCAGAATTCCCAGGTGTATAGTAGAGCTGACAAGGGGCAAGGTTGTGGTCACTATTTGGTCACAGCCAGCTACCCAGAGGGACTGAGTGAGTAGTTGAACCTGCGGAATTGGGACCATAGTCGCAGGGGACATCAAGCTGAACTGGCATAACATACTATACAAAACATTGTTCCACCTCCTACTTTGGCAAGTAGCGACTAGGATCTTAAAAGCTAGCAAGCTATGAGACCAGAAGAACTAGATGGTGCCCGGCTACCACTGTCATTCACTTAGAAGGGATGTAGGAGATCCTGCATAGAGAGGGAGAACAATGTGGAACAAAACTCAAAATCATTTGGAGG
>NW_006921675.1:6002980-6009337 GCF_000298275.1 Orycteropus afer afer | reverse complement strand
GCTGTATGGAAAGTGAATTTGCTCTGTAAATCTTCACCCAAATCACAATAAATTAAAAAAAAAAAAAAAAAGGAATTTCATTCATTGGATCCACAATCAATGCCCATGGAAGCAGCAGTCAAAAAATCAAATGATGTATCACATCAGGCAAATCTGCTGCAAAAGACCTGTTTAAAGTGTTAAAAAACAACAATGTCACCCTGAGGACTAAGGTGCACCTGACCCTAGCCATGGTATGTTCAGTGCCTCTTATGGATGCAAAAGCTGGACAATGAATAAGAAGACAAAAGAATTGATGTCTTTGAATTATAGCATTGGTGAAGAATACTGAATATACCATACACTGCTACAAGAATGTATAAATGTGCCTTGGAAGAAGTACAGCAAGATGCTCCTTACAAGCAAAGATGGTGAGACTTTGTCTCAAGTACTTTGGACACGTTATCAAGACGGACCAAGCCCTGGAGAATGACATAATGCTTGATAAAATAGAGGGTCAGCAAAAAAGAAGACAATCAATGAGATGAATGACACAGAGGCTGCAGCAATGGGTTCAAACATAACAACAACTAGGAGGATGGCATAAAACACAGCCATGTTCTGTTGTATTGTGCATAGGGTCACTATGAATCAGAACCAACTCAAATGCACTTAATAACAACAACACTCAATGATTTATTAAAAACAAAAAACTCACTGCCATCAAGTCGATTCTGACTCACAGCGACATCCTTTTGGGTTTCCAAGGCAGTGAACCTTTACGGAAGCAGATTGCCCAGTCTTCCTTCGGCAGAGCGGGTGGTGGCTGGTTTGAACTGCCAACCTTCTGGTTAGCAGTCAAATGCCTTAAGCACTATGCCATCAATGATTTATAGTCAAATATTAATAGAAGCTTTATTTGTAATAGGTATAAACTAGAAACTATCCACAATGTCCATCAACTGGTGAATGGATAAGCAAATTGTGGTATATGCTTTGAATGGAATACTGCTCAGACATAGAGCAATGAAGCAATGATACATCAGCAACATGGATTATTCTTAAAATAATTAGAGTAGGAAAAAAAAAACAGATAAAAATAGTATATACTGTATGATTCCATTTATATAAAATTCTACAGAAATGCAAACTAATCTGTAGAGTCATAAAACAGATCAGTGGCTGCTTGGAGAGGATGAGGTGGGGAGAGATATGAGAAATTACAAAGGCTAATGGAATCTTTGAAAATAATGGATATGTTCATTATTTTGATTGTGGTGATAATGTTACCACAATTGAAAGTTGTACTAAATATATGTTGTTTACTGGATGTCAATTACACCTCAACAAAGCTGTTAAAAAATAGAAAAACTCTGAAGCTCCCTTGTTTTACCTTGTTTGGGTCCATGTTTGACTCTTTAGTCATTCTAGGTCCTTCCTTCTGTGTACTTATAAGTTTCTGTCTAATAGTTAGTTGTTTAAAATAGAAAGAACTACTTCTTTGTTCATCATTAAACAAAAATATTTCTTGAATACCTAATGTATACAAGGCAGTGGACTGAGCACTTGAAGGGGATATAAATAATACAGGGATGTTAGATTACCAGGGCTAAGTAATACTGATGATGATGAAGTGTAGGTGGTAGATTCAGTTTACTTTGCTAGAGTATAAAAATGCTCAGGGAATGATTAAATACAAAAGCAAATTTTGGGTTTGTAGCGTGTTCTTGCCAGAAAGCTTTCAAATATGGCAAGGTTAGTATGTCAGAATTTCAAGCACAGAAACAGCCAAATACAGTTCTCAAAGTTAAATTCTTTTATAACCTTCTCATTTATTAACCTGCAATACAATAAATTTCCATGAGAGGACATGAGACTGAGGTAGAGCTCATGATTGAGGGGTGGGGTGGATTTGGGGATGCATTTACTCATATATCTCTTGTATGAAAATTACGGGAACATATAGTCCCATTGTTATCTAACAGAACTGGATATACAGGTTTCAGTTGATCGTTGTAAAGTTTATCAACTTTGGCACTCTCCCCTAAAAGGTCAGGAACTTCTGGCTGTTATGCCTCAAGTGGAATAAGACTCCTGGAGAAATTCTTTCACCACCACAACTATTTCAGTGTGGTTCTAAGTGGTCAGTCCCAATGCTTGCCAAATTCCACTGGTCTGATCCCATAAGGATAGACCTAAAACATAGCAAAATAAGATCTTTTACTTCCTAGACTTACTTGATTGTCCAATATTCCTCCAAAATTGGGCATGCTTTAATTTTCAAAAGTTAGTGGTGTCATATATGGTATTAGGTACAAACACATACAAGAAATATTCCATTCCCCACCACTGCTATGCTCTCAATGAGAAAGCAATCAAGAAAACCGTAAGAACATTTCAACTTTCTTATCTAGTACCAGTTTTTAATTCCATAGAAAACCACAGTTATGGACCAAATTAAATGAGCTTGAAAGTTCCATGCCAATTAATAAGACCCACTATGCCCACTATGTGCAAGACACATAATGCCTTTTTCTAGTTCCACTTAACCTCTGTCTAAAACCTAACTCCAAGATCTTTCTCCTGAGCGTGCTCTTTATTAGAGAAGAAAAATTCTTTCTAATATCTTAAAGTCCTTCCTTCCACCTCAAGCTTAAGTGCATTCCAGTTAGCCAACAGAATCGAGCCATCTGAGAGGACCTCAACTGCAATTTCCCTGAATCACATCTTCCCAAGCCTCCAAACTTCCTTTTCTTGCTTCTGGCCTTTGCTCATTCAATCTTAACTTTTGTTTCCTAATTCATTCCTTCTCCCATACAACAATGTAGTTCTGCTTCCTGTTAGTAAACAATCTTTGGCCCCTTTATGGTATCTTATGTTGAAATAAGATAACTCCTACTTATACTCCAAATAGCTTTGAAGTTATTCATCGTACATGAAGCCATTCATCATCCAGGTCAATGAGTTCCAGAATAACTCAAAACTTCTCAAACTTTTCAAAAATATGAATATAACATTCTACACAGATTATATTCTTGATTTATATTCTAGTGTTTAGTTAAATGAAAAGCAGAGGCCAAGTTCAGGGACACTCCAGATGTCTTCTTTGGGTGAGCTGAACTTGTACAAAAATTTTTGGACAAAATACACTGTAGCTAAGTACAGATGAAAGACATAAAAAAGGGAAATGCATGAATCACAGTCATGGCATAAATAACTTTCAGGAATTCATTCCCAGACAACTCAGTCCATTCATACATTAATGCTGAGTATAATACTACTGGAGAAGAGACTCAGAATACCCAATTACAAAATACCTACTTCAAATTCACTGATTGAACACATTGTATACCAGGCACCTTATGTTTGTAGGTTACATAGTCTAATCCTGACAACAGTCCTAATGTTTTATTCTTCTTATCCCCATGTTACAGAGGAAGACACAAAGTCCTAAAAAGCTTGAGTTACTTGCTCAATTTACCCTGCCAATAGCTGACAGAGTAAGATATTTGAGCCCAAATCTGTTTAGCACCAAGGATCCTGCCTTTCCCACTAGGCCACATTCCCTCCCAGTTGAAGTAGTTATCTCTACTCTGTTGTAGTTATGTGCCATCAAGTCAGACACGACTCCTAAGGATCCCTCCTGGGGTTTCCGAGGCAGTATCACTACAGAAGTAGATTGCCCAACCTTCCTTCCAAGGAGTGGCTGGTGGGTTTGAACCACCAGCTTTCTGGTTAGCAGTCAAGTGCCTTAGGCACTAGGCTATCTCTACTCCAGTGCTCTGAGAGCTCCTGACGCAAAGCCTGCATGTTATACTGGAAAAACACTAGACTAGGGAATCAGAAGGAGCTCTGGTAGCATAGTGCCTAAGGCACTTGACTGCTAACCAGAAAGCTGGCGGTTCAAATCCACCAGCCACTCCTCGGAAGGAAGGTTGGGCAATCCTACTTCTGTAGTGATACTGCCTCGGAAACCCAAGGAGGGGTCGCTATGAGTCGGGTTTGACTCGACAGCACATAACAACAACAACAACAACTTCCGTAGTGATACTGCCTCAGAAACCTAAGGAGGGGCCGCTATGACTCAGGGCCGACTTGACGGCAAATAACAACACTAACAACAGGGAATCAGAAGGCTTGTGAGCCTGGGCTCTGGCAGGTGTGTCACCTTGGCCTAATCATGTTCTGTAAGCTTTCTTTTCATCATCTGAAAATGAGGAGTTGGGTAACTAATATCTAAAGACCCTTCTAGCTCTAATGTTTTACTATTTGTTGTTGTTGTTGTTTTTATGTGCTGTCAAGTTGTTCCTGACTCATAGCGACCCCTCCTTGGGTTTCCAAGGCAGTATCACTATGGAAGCAGATTGCCCCATCTTCCTTCCGAGGAGTGGCTGGTGGGTTTGAACCGCCAGCCTTCTGATTAGTAGTCAAGTGCCTTGGGTACTATGTTACCAGAGCTCCTGATGTTTTACTATATTATTTTCCTATGAGCTATGTTGTTGTTGTTACGTGCCGTTGCGCTGTAGACAATACAAAAAGTGTGAAACAGGAGTAAAGGATGTGTGACAGAACATTTTACTGGGCATTAGAAACAAGGATCGAGGAAACTGGAAAAGCAGAAATGAAAGAAAAGTGGCTTTGTGGTATTATAGTCCCAATATAAATAAGAATTTTTATATAGTATGTGTCTTTGTTTCCTAGTTCTTCTGTAACACAAACACCATAAGTGGGTGGCTTTAAAGAATAAAAATTTATTTTCTCAACATCCACAGGAGGCCACAAGTACAAATGTAGGGTGTGGCTCCAGGGGAAGGTCCTTCTTCATCTATTCCAGCTTCTAGTAGCCAGCAAAAGCAGCCCTAGTGGCATGAAGGTTAAGCCCTAGGCTGCTAACTGAAAGGTCAGCGGTTACAACCCACCCAGTGGTCTGTAGGAGAAAAGACTTGGTGATCTGCTCCCATAAAGATTACAGTCTAGGCATCCCTAGGGGGCAGTTCTACTTAGACACACTGGGTCACTCACTATGAGTCAAAAATCAACTGGATAGCACCTAATGACAACAAGAACAACAATCAGCAATCCTCGGAGTTCTAGGACTTGTAGATTCACCAGCCTCCACTCTCAGGAAGCCCCTCTCTTCCCTGTGACTGTGTGCATGTCTGTACCTAACCTGCTCTTTTTATAACCCAGAAGTCATTCAATTTAAAACCTACCCCACTCAGTATAATATACCCAACATGACAAAGAAAATTGTATTTCTAAACGCGATTAGATCCACAGGTACAGGGGGTTAGGGTTCCAATGCACCCTACGGAGGATACAACTTAACCTATAACAGTACATATAAAGTTAGGCAAGGGACCATCATTGAAGAGTTTTTGTCAAGTAGAGTCACCTATTTGAATTTAGCATCCTGAATATTTAATACACCTACAGATACGAGAGTACATCAAACAAACCCAAATACAGGCACGCTTTAAGCGGCTGCTGCTGCTGCTGCTTTTTTTTTTTTTTTTTTTTTTTTTTTTTGACGAAGTTCTGAAGATTACGTAGATTTCTTCTTATATAAACAGAAGTGTGGGTTGGCACTGCCAGGTATAGAACAAGATAGCTGACTGAGTTCTCAGAAAGGGTGGCAGAGAAGAATAACTCATGTATTTTAAAAGCTCCACTCATCAACAGAAGACAATGCTCTCTATAACAAAAGACAATGACTGTGTGGTTTTTTGGTTTTTTCTTTTGCTTTGTTTTATTTTCCACATTCAGGCCAGCAAGGTCAGCCTGTGCACAGTGGAACTATTTAAAACCTTCATAATATATGGCTTCTCCTTATATTCAGCCAAGATACTTCAGTCAGGTTTCCTGATTCTTCCTTGGTTTTCTAAAATAATGAGAACAAAGTGCCTCTCTGCTTGGCTGCCATCACTAAGAGCCAACATGAGATGGATGCAGACAGGCTCCATGGGAAAACATCACAGGGCAGAGGTCAAAGGACACCTAACTAGCTCTCCATCAGCTGTGATTGGACAGACAACAATGATCTCTGGGCTTGGGGAGACCCAGTGGTGTGGAATGTACTGCCAGACATGAGACAGGATACAATTTTTATGCTTATGAGAGAGAGCATAGGTTCTGATTATCCATCTTGAGCTCTCTCAATAAATGAATATGTTTTAGGTGGGAAAATAAATAGAAAGATAGATAGATAGATACATACATACATACATAAATTAAGATGAGCAGCAGAAGAGCCCAAGACAGACCAAATCTTCCACAGGATGATGTTCATAGACCAAAAGACTTTCAGGAATGTATGGGTTTTTGGTTTCGTTTTTTTTTTTTTTTAAAAAAAAAAAAAAGCTCCCCAAAGAGGAAGGT
>NW_006921675.1:5987350-6002880 GCF_000298275.1 Orycteropus afer afer | reverse complement strand
TGCCCAACCTTCCTTCCGAGGAGTGGCTGGTGGGTTTGAACCGCCAGCCGTCTGGTTAGCAGGCAAGTGTCTTAGCCACTATGCTACCAGAGCTCCCAAAGAGGAAGGTAGGGGAAGAAATTAAAGCCATCCGTTCTGATGTTTGCCAAAGAATGAGAGTGAGAACTCTGTCCAAACTGCCTATAACCAAAAAGACAAAATCCGTTAAAGTTGAGTCAATTCCAACTCATAGCAACTATGTAGGACAGAGTAGAACTGCCCCATAGAGTTTCCAAGGCTGTAATCTTTAAGGGAGAGCTCTGGTAGCACAGTGCCTAAGGCACTTGACTGCTAATCAGAAGGCTGGCAGTTCAAACCCACCAGCCACTCCTCAGAAGGAAGGTTGGGCAATCTACTTCCGTGGTGATACTGCCTCAGAAACCCAAGGAGGGGTCACTATGAGTCGGGTCCCACTCAACGGCACATAACAACAACAACAATCTTCAGGGAAGCTGACTGCCACATCTTTCTCCCACAGAATGGCTGGTGGATTCAAACCACTGAGCATATGGTTACCAGCTGAGAACTTAAACACTGCACCACCAGAACTACTTCAAACTGCCTATAAACAAAGTAAAAGTGGCTGTTGGCTCTGAAAGAGTACAAACACATTTACAACACCTCGCAACCACCACTACTGAGCCTCCCTTGAATATTCCAGCTGTTTCTCAAAGCCCTAGAAAGCAAAAGGCAGAATACAGTGATAACTGGGAGGAAGAAGGTGGAGGAAAAGAGTTGGCATAAATAGAAGTGTAGACAAAAGGCACAAATATGAAGAGAGAGAGACAATTTTCCTGTGTGGTTTTTGTGTGTGGTATGGTGGGAGCTCAAAATAAGAGCTAGCCAAAGTTCTGGCCTTGACTGCCTGGAGGGTTTGGCAGGCTCAGCCTTTCTCATGGCAGGCAGGCCAGGAAATAAAGCTTTAGCTGTCTGCTTCAATGTTTTGATCACTGTCACCATTTTCACATTCGGGCCCTAGCCCATTACTATTTGCTGCTTCTTCCGGGATTAGCACACAAGTGTGGATAAAATCCATTTTGGTTATTTAGGACTGTTGTGTATACTATTTTCTCCCACACCGTATTTGTCAATGAGGGACTTTAAGAGCATGAAATCCTGACAGGATACCAAACTACAGAGTTAGATGATCTGTAAGTGACCTTTGGGATCATCTAATCCAGTCTCATTTTGCAGATGAGAAAACTAAAACTAAGATTGCTGAAATCACACTAATAGGGAGTAGCAAAGTCAGGACAAGTGTCCAGTTCTCCTACTCAGCCAGTGTCCTGTACACACACACACACACACACACAAAATCCCAGGGTTCCACTAGGACTTGGACTCTATCTCAGATAACACAATGATTCCCTCTTACCCCCAACAAGTCTCCTTCTTAATGGGGAGCTGAAAGAATTGTGATGCATTTTCTCTGCTTCTTTATCAAGAAGTTACACACAAATTTGGTAAGTAATCATCCAAAATGTTTGGTCTCCAAAAAAAGAAATAAATTTGGAGACTCACATTAAAAAAAAAAAAAAAAAAGCACTAAGGAAAAGACACAACCTAAAACCAAGCAGTGTACATGCCATTAAAAACTAAACTAAAAAACAAACTCACTGCCATCGAGTCAATTCTGACTCATAGCAACCCCCTTCGGGTTTCTGAGGCAGTAAATCTTTATAGAAGTAGATTGCCCAGTCTTCCTTCCACAGAGTGGCTGATGGGTTTAAACTGGCAACCTTCTGGTTAGCAGTCAAATGCCTTAGACACTCTGCCACCAGAGCTCCCATTAAAAACTAGCTACAGAAAATTCAGGTTTTGATTTTCACTTAGTATTGTCTTCACTGTCTGCCATCAAGTTGGCTCCTGACTCATGGTGAGCCCATGAACGAGAGAAGGAAATGTAGCCTGGTTCTGTGTTCTCCTCATGATCAGTTACTGATCAAACCATTACGATCCATAAGATTCTCAGTGGCTGATTTTTGGAAGTATCTCCCAGATCTCTCTTCCTAGTTTGTCTTGGTCTAGAAGCACCTAGGAGGGATGGCACGCCAGCCTGGCAGCCTGGGAAGGTCTAGGAAGGCTCACTGAAGAAGGTGACACCTGAGATGAAGGGTAAGAAAGAACTAGCCAGGTGAAAAAAAAATCTCTTACTTCTATTATTCTTTATATTTTCTTATCTAACATGCTTGTTTCAGATGAGAATTTGACCTACTCCATAACACTTTTGAAAGAAAAATGATATCATTATCATTGTGTTAAAATAAAATCATTTAACAAAGAATACTAGAACACATTAAATATCAAAAGACAAAGACAACAAACCAAATAATAACATTAATGCAACATTTACATTTCCGAGAACATGGTAATTTTTCACAATTATCACAAGAGATTATCTATGCATATTAATAAAGAGGATTGACTATATATGCAAAGCATTTTGCTAGATGCTATCAACACATTGTAGTTGAGCCCATTACAATTCATAGCAACCCCCTAGGACAGAGCAGAACTCCCCATTGGGTTTCAAAGGCTGTAATCTTTATAGAAGCAGACTGCCACAACTTTCTTCTGCAGAACTGCTGGTGGGTTCAAACCTCTGACCTTTCAGTTAGCACTTAACTACTGTGCTTTTAGATGCTATAGTAGATGCAATAAGAAATAAAATCAAGTCTCCATTGTCAGGAAATTTACCATATTATCATATAGCTCTACGTGTATATTCCTTCCTAGTGAGAGTTGTTGTTGTTATGTGCCATCAAGTCGGACCTGACTCATAGCGACCCCTCCTTGGGTTTCCGAGGCAGTATCACTACGGAAGTAGATTGCCCCATCTTCCTTCTGAGGAGTGGCTGGTGGGTTTGAACCGCCAGCCTTCTGGTTAGCAGTCAAGTGCCTTAGGCACTATGCTACCAGAACTCTCCCTCTTAGTGAGAGAGAAAGATTTAACACAGAAATTCTCAAACTTTTTGGTCTCGGGACTCCTTTACCAAACCAAACTCACTACCATTGAGTTGGATCCGACTCATAGTGACCCCTCTTTGGGTTTCCAAGGTGGTATCACTATAGAAGTAGATTGCCCAATCTTCCTTCTGAGGAGTGGCTGATGGGTTTGAACCGCCAGCCTTCTGGTTAGCAGTCAAATGCCTTAGGCACTCACTCTTAAAAATTATTGCGTACCCAAAGAGTTTTTATTTATGAGGTTATATCTATTGAAATTTACCATATTAGAAATTAAAACTGATATTTAGAATCCCCTTTTAATTCATTTAAAAGTAACAATCATAAACCTATTAGCTCTTAACATAAATAACATATTCTTTGAAAAATAACTATATTTTCAAAAAAAAAAAAAACTACTGAGAAGAACGGCATTGTTTTGTATTCTTACAAATCTTCTTAATGTCTGCCTTAATATGTAACAGTTGGATTCTAGTATCTGCCTCTTCATTCAATCTGTTATGAAAATCATAGTTCACATGTCTTCTGGAAAAGGTCACACTGTACACTCATGAGTGAATGAGAATGAAAAATAGCAAATAATGTCTTAAGATTATGTTGAAAATAGTTTGACCCCACAGACTCCTTGAAAGGATCTTGGGAACCTCCAGAGACCCCAGGCTATATTTCAAGAATCACTGATTTACAGCAATAATAATGTTCAAAACTCATAAATTAGAATTCAAGCCTAGTTTACCTGAGGTTTTAACTTATGGAAATCTTGCCATAACAGAGTCTACTTCCTAACCAACCAATTTGGACAGTTGACTTGTTTTCTTATAACTGAGGTAAATCAAGGCTGAAAGATAAGCAGGGTAGTTTGTGAAGATTGCCTCCTCAAAGAGCTTAGGTTGGGTAGGCCTTTGCACAATGATGAGGGTAGCCATGCCCTTGGTTTGCCTGGAACAGTCTCAGTTTATTCCTATTGCCCCAGATGAATATAGCACCTTCACTCTCAAAAGGGCCCTGGCTTGGATGATAAATTATGTGGTCACTTTGACAATGCTCTGTAAAAGCAGTACTAGCTAGCAATCTGTTTCTTCCAACTGCGTGGGCAGGTCTAAAAGAAGCCATGCTGAGTTTGGTTTACACAGTAATATTCCACCAACTTCTTATTCTAAAACACAGCCAACCCTGTAAGAAAAGTCCTCCTGATCTCTTGGTTTCTGTACCTTCTTTGCCTTCTTAAACTGTCGAAACCAACAGTCCTTGACAGTTCTACGTGGCAGCATGTGCTACTTGTTTGCTAGCTAAATACCTAGTTCAGGGTCTGAACTGTAGAATGTCACTTTGCCCAGTGTTTTCAAATTGGTTGGAATGTAACCTATAGATTAAGGGCTACAAATTAACCAGAGTAGGTTAACCACTAGACTAATAAAACACCAAGCAAAACCTAGCCCATAGATTCACCCCATCGCCAGAAATTGAGGCAACTCAGTAAGACAAGAGACTTCTTTGAAAAAGTACTAATCTACTAGGCCTAACCCCTACAGCAAGACAGGGGGTATGAAGAGAACTGGGAAAGTAGGTCTGTAAATTCTGATTAGTGAGGCTTGAAACTGACATGAATTTGGCTTTGCATCGCCAAGCAGCAAAGAAACCTCAGCAGTTAGAGAATAGGGTAAAATTATAAGAACATTTTTATGAGTTGTGGCTGGCAAGTCCTTGCCTGTTAAAACTCTTTAAAAACCAATGCCTTGGTGGAGGTAACATTTACTGTTTACTGTAGCTCTGGTTGTTAGGGGTTATTGCTAAGGTCCCAGTTTTCCATGACATCAGCAGCATTCCAAGGGAAGTGTGTGTCAGTGACTTTCAGTAATGACTCCCTTTTCCAAATGTTCAAAGCTTCTGCCAAGTGGCCCTACACCTGCACACCAGCTGAGCTGGAGGAAAAGGAAAAGCAAGATGGATTAAGTGGGATTTTTGTCTGGGTTCCTTAATGGGACTAAAGGCTTTGCTTTCTTCAGTGTTTGGTTTTGTGCAATAAATTGGTGCCAACCCCTTAGGGATGACATGACTCATCCTTAAATTTTCATAAACCAATCCGATTATGTCATGACCTCTCACTGTCATATTCTGGACTAGCCTTGTGAGAGTTTTCTTCTGCAGGAAAAGCTTAGGGTTTAGTGAAATGATTAGCACAGCATGCCAACACTCTGGGAGGGTTTTTGAGGGCGGCCTCTGCTGCACCCCAAATTAGCAGGAAACAGAAACAGTGAAGAGACATTACTACATGGCTGCTTTAGCAATCACCTAGCTTTCAACATTCCAGACCAGACGTGTACCCTTAAGACAGCAGCTGACCCCATCCCAGAGCCTATCCTCACCAAAATGGGGATCTGCTTAACCTAATCAGAGGGTGCCTAATGCCCACTCAAGAAGTTTGTGACTGGGATGGGGCCAGTACTAACAGTGCACTTATATAAGAGCTTCCTCTGAAAAGTCTCAAAGCATTTTATCAACATTAACTCATCAGTATTCACAACAACCCTCTGAGTAGAGAGGTGGCAAATATTAGTTCAGGAGGGGTACAGAGGAGAATTAAGTGGTGCTTGCCAAGAGCCAGGCAGTCGCAGAGCTCACAGAGCCCCAAGCCTCCACATCAGCACCATCCTTAAATAACTTCCCCTTTCAGGACTTGCTCTAACCCTGGCTATGCTAACTAACCTGCTTTTTTTTTTCCCCCCCCAGTCAAAGGACTGTGAAAAACAAGCATTGTTAATGAGGTAAAGCTTGAAGCTGTCAGAGAAAACAAGAACAACTTAATGTAAAGACACAGAGGACTAACTGCCTTCTTAAGGGTTTTAATAAGAACACCTTTCAGCATCTAATATCTGCTTCTATGACTAACACAAAGCAAAGGATTCAACCTTTCTGTACCTCAGTTTCTTCATCTATGACAGTAAAAAAATTAAAATAAAAAGCATTTATAGTATCTCCAAATGATATTCTGAAATTTTCATAATGACTGTTTTGAATCACACACACATCTTTGAGGCAGGACCTCTGAAGGGCTAAGAAGCACCCTCTTTTACAGGACATTACCCAGCTTGACAGGAAATTCCTTAATTACTGGTGCATTTGTTCTTAAGAAACAAGGATGAATTCATATGCTTTCAAATAAAAATTTCTATAATTACAAAAAATAGCAATCATCTTCACCTTGAAAAAGCAACATAGAATTACGGGGTGGGGGGAGTGGTGTAGGCAAGATCTTCTTTGGAATATGCCAGTCACAGATAACACTAATAAAAACTGCTGCATTTAACAAACAAAAAAAAAATTCTCTCTGATTTCCTCAAAAGATTGAAATAATAAAGTACCAAAGGACTCATTCTCATTCAATCAATGATTACCCACAAGGATGGGAAAACACGGCTCTTGGGCTTGACTCCTGAAATAAACTCTGTCCAGTGTAAGCTGACACCAAATCCTATGCCTCAATTTCCTCGCATAATATTTAGAGAGGGCTTTACAATCACAGCTTGTTAGCAAGAGATTGAGCTATATTACTGATTAGATAACAAGTACTTCAACAGACTTCTGGTAGATAGGATTAACAAAGCTTGCCTGAGACTAAACTCCCAAAATCTTTTTTATAAATAAGTAAATACATAAATCAGGAAGCAAAAAGAGAGAGATAACACTTTTATCCAAAATGCTTAAATCCCAAGAAAAAAGAATAGGGGGGAAAAAAAGTTTCTTTTCTTCTTGAAGATAAAAGATTTAATGAGTTACTAATCCCCTCAGTAAAGTTCCTTTGGTAATTGCCCTATTCTAAACTGCACTAATTTTGCTAGGAGTCTTTGCTGTTAAAATATGTTGTTTTATTATTTTAAACTACACACAAGAGCAATGTAACAAAATGGCAAAATATGCTTCTGATTTTGTTATGCTACCAACCTATACTTACCCAGAAATTTTAACTGCCAAGTGTCTTTTATCTAACACAGCCTTCATCTTTCACCAACTACCCCTGACCACATGAAGTAACAACGTCATTAGGAGTGGAAAACTCTGTGGGAATAAAAACCTGAGTCCTGGAAAAAAGTACTAAATGGGACTCTGCCTCCAGCTCTGCAGATTTTCAAGCTTGCCCTGGCCTCCTGGTCTGCAAGCTAGACTTCTGTGCCCAGAATGGCTGCATGAGGAAGGCGGTCTCAAATCACACCCGCAGGGCTACGAACACACCGTGTTCTAGGAACACACAGTCTACAGTCCTCTGAAGAGCTCTGAGGGCTTGTGCTACAGAGGATCCTTTCTCATTGGCCCTTGGTGATGTCATGTCCATGTCTCCAGAGCCCAGGAAATGCACCATGACTAATGGAGTGTCTGGCTGTGAATACACATTCCATCTCTGAAGAGCAGCAACAGGCAGTTTCAGGGCAATGAAGGCCTAGTTAGAAAATGCCAGTCAGCCATGCACGGAAGGCCTTCAGTAGTTCTGAAACAGACTGTCCTTGTTCACTTCCCCAGAAAATACTTCCCCAACTGCCTATAAGCTTGGCCTATATTACCACGGAGGTGGTGGTGGTGGTTGTTATGTGCCGTCGAGTCAGACCCGACTCATAGCGACTCCTCCTTGGGTTTCCGAGGCAGTATCCCTACGGAAGTAGATTGCCCCATCTTCCTTCCAAGGAGTGGTTAGCAGTCAAGTGCCTTAGGCACCACGCTACCAGAGCTCCCTACCACGGAGGAGGAACCCTAAAACTGATTGGCTTTTTTTTTTTAAAATTACTCTCTTTCAGAAAAGAAAAGTGGTCATACACAGGGCACACATCCTTCCAGGTTTCTAATGTATGAAGATAGGGATCAGTAAACTTTTTTTGTAAAGAGCCAGATAACAAATATTTCGGGCTTCGAGGGCCATATGGTCTCCATCGACACCACTCATTTCTGCTTTTGTAGCACAAAAGCAGCCAGAGACAATACATAAAATGAACAAGCATGACGATGTTGCAATAAAACTTCATTTATAAAAATAGATGGCAGGCTAGATTTGCCACAAGTCATAGTTTGCCGACTCTATATTAAAAGGCAGATCAACTGTTCTCCTGCCACATGCCCAGAAAAAATCACTCTCAAATAAGGGTATATTTAAAGGAAAGAATGTGAGGAATATACCTGTAATGACTATCTTACTTAAAACCTAAAAAGAATTTCCAGAGAGGTAGCCTAGCTAGCGTTTCAAAATGTAGGCGCAACAAAGAGTGAAGAAACACATGGAAACAATTAGTCCAAAGGACTAACAGACCACACAGACCTCAGCCTCAATGACCCTGAGACCAGAAAAACTAGATGGTGCTCAGCTACCACTTATCAACTGCTCTGAAAGGGATCACATCAGAAGGTCCTGGATAGAGTGGGAGAAGACTATGGAACAAAACTGAAAATTATAAAAAAGACCAGGCTTACTGGTTGGATAGATACAGGTGGAATCCCTGAAGACTATGGTCCTTGGTCAACCTTTGGACCTAGAACTGAACTCACTCCCGTAACTGAATTTCAGTCAAACAATAGACAAGTCTACAAGGTCAACAATAATTCTAGGAAGGTAGACACTCCTTTGAACAATCAATCATTTCAGATCAAAAGGGCAGCATCTGCCAAAGGACAAATCTTAGAAGGCAGGAAGGGTTGGGAGAGAAAGAGGAATGGCAACGAGAAACACAGGGAGGATGCAGGAGGAATCACATTACATTAAGGGGGTTACAATCAGTGATATGAGACAAAATGTGTGTAAATTATTCAATGGAAAACTGATTTGCTCTGTAAACTTTCACTCAAATCACAATAAAAAGGTTTTTTTTAAAAGAATAGGCTCAAGTCAAATGAGTAGGTGAAAACTCCAACTCTACCTTCTCTGAATTTAAAGCCTTGGACAAGCTGCTTTATTGCTCTGAGCCTTGGTCCCACCATCTGCAAAATGAATGATCCAAATAGTTCCTACCATGTAGAATTAATATGAAGCTTCTATGAGATAATATACAAACAAAGCTTAGCATGCTGTGTAGAACACTGTAGTGTTCAATAATTATTATCTGCTATTCTTTTTTTTCAAAAGCAATCATAAGTACTAGCTCTGATTACAGTAGCCCAAAGTGAAAAGGCATAGATCACCACAAATTAAGTACACTGAAACATTCTTTCCAGTTCACTAATATCTATTAATACCACCAGTCACTGCATATAATTTCAAAATAGCATAGCATAATTAAACCAAATTCTTATTGTTGGACATTTGTTTTCTGTCTTTGCCGTTATAAGCAATAATACAATAAGCATTATAAAATCATGCATCTTTGTACAGGTATCTAGTTTTGTTCCTTAGGGCAAAAAGGTATACACATTTTAAAGAGTTTGTACTTATTCTGTCAGTTGGCTACCAGAGAGGTTATACCAATTTCTATTTCTACCAGCACTGTAAGAGAGGATCTGTTTCCCAACATATTTGTTAGAACCACTTTAACACTGGAAAAACTAAGACTCAAAGAGGTTAAATGACTTGCCCAATCTTAATGTTTCATTTGGCCCACACATTTATAAAACATCTTATAATTATTTTGATTAATGGCAGATCTTTCTAGAACCCTTATGATTGGTAATCATTATTAATAATCCCATTTTTTTATGGTTGAGAAAACTGGAGCTCAGTTTATTTGAGATAGCCAAAGTTTTCCAGATAAGGCAAAGGATATGGAAGAACCTGATAAAATTAAAAATAAACCTCATCCTAGTTTTGAGTTATGCAAGGCTCACCATAATAATCTCAGGCAAAATTCAATCTTCAAACAGGAGAGAAATATACTGCCTACTTAGGAACTAATTTAATTTTGCTTTCTTGGCAAATAGCAAATTCAAACAGAGCCCCTTTCAGTTTTTTAATAAACCTATAAACCAAATAAATGTCCTCTTACCAGAGGACAAACTTAAATTCCCCGCACACTTGACAAGAAAGTCATAGATCCAGGCACTTACTAAGGTTTACTTCATTTGGTCTATCGCATTACCTTGGTTTATCACCTTCTTATCACCTACTACAATTTAAAATGATATTACTTATTTGTGTTAGATGGATGGATCTTCCCAGACACCATCTATATATCTCCCTAGTTGTATGACTCCAAGGCAGGCAGGCTTTGGCATGTATTATATGTTAATAAGAACAGTCATTCTCTATTTAAAACACTACAAAGCAAACCAGCTTCCTTATGGAGGGAACTTCCTTATGATATTCCAACTAACCCTCCACTATTAGTTCAACAGTTAATGTTACATGCTGGCTTATCACGGTCTCCTCCCACCTTACCCCTTCACCCAGAAGATTCTGTCACTTTTAACCCTTGTAAGCATGTGCACTAGTTTAATTAATTAATTAATTAATGCTTGTCTCCAAAAGAACATCCCAAATGGGTCAATAATTATTAGAAGGAAGTTCTAAAGACAAAGCACCACCTGTTCACTGTTTTGTTTAAAGATGTAATGAACATGGTAGTTAAGTACTCAACATCCATTCTGTCTAAACGATTGGTCCAGTCCTATGTGGTCCAATACAGTAACCACTAGCCACAGAGGGTTAATTACATTTTTTTTAAAAAAATTGTTTTTAATTCAGTTACACAGTTGCATTAGTCATATTTCAAGTGTTCAACAGCCATGTGTGACTAGTGGCCACCATACTGGAAAGCTCCAATATAGAATATCTCCATCACTGAAAAATTTCTATGGACAAGAATTTCTATTCACACATGCTAATTCCCCTCTCCTTGATTTAAAATGGGTATGTGACTCAATGCTGGTCAATTAAACATATGGAAAGTCTTTTTTGGAAAAGATTTCCTTACTCCTAAAGAAATTTTACAGGAGACAGTTTCTTCTTCCTTTAGACAGTCTGTTCAAGGTATGAAGGAAATGCTGCGACCATCTTGCAAACATGAAAGGAGCCAGTCTAAGGGCAAAGCTTACCCAGTAAAGATGGTAAAGATGAATGAAATCACTGAGCTGCTGAGCTTTTACAAACTTTATATCCTTGGTATGTGAGGTGACAAGATGATAAATTTTCTCACTGTTTAAGCCATTTAGAATTGGAGTTTTTAAATTTATAGTCAGATGCAACCTAATAACAGAGCTTTATTTATATTTTATATCAATCACTAATGAAATTGATTCTAAGGAAGGTACTTTACTGCTAAAAATCTACAATGACGCTGTACCTTGATGTAAGTCCAAACAAAGCCTCTTCCATTTAAACCTCAGCTAAAAAGTATTGCTGCTCACAGATCTGAGCAATTTAGTATCTTTCTCCCTATGTTAACGATTTTTATTTATCCTATCACTTTTTCATCTGAGAAATTTAAGTTTAAATGCAATGTGAAAATACACTTTGCAAATAAGATTTCAATGGTGAAAAGTTTCCTTCTGATGAAGGCAACAAGAGTACAAGGTTAGAATTAGAAATTTCAGAGTTCTCAGAATTGAAAGGATTCTCAAAGATCAGCTAGTTCAGCACCTTCATTTTATAGATGAGGAAACTGAGGCCCATAGAGACAAAGTGAAGGTGGTTGGCAGACTAATGCCCCTGCAAAGATATGCATGCTCTAATCTCTAGAACCTGAGAATACATTCCCCTTACATGGCAAACAGGACTCTACAGATATGATTAAATTAAGGATTTGCAGATGGGGAAATTACCCTACATTATCCAGCTGGGTCTAATGTAATTACAAGGGGCCTTATAAGAGAGGGGCATGAGGGTTAAAGACATAAAAGGGGATATGACAATGGATCCAGAGGTTGGAATGATGTGCTTTAAAGATGGAGGAAAGGACCACTGACCAAGGAATGAGGGTAGCCTCTAGAAGCTGAAAAAGCAAGAAAATGGATTCTCTCTGAAGCCTGCAGAAGGAACACAGCCCTGGCAACACCTTGACTTTAGACTTCTGACCTCCAGAAGTCTAAGACAATAAACTTGTGGTTTTGGTAATTTTAGAGTTTAAACTCTTACCAGTTATACTATTGCCAAAGATTTTTTCCCAGTGTGAGGTAGTCTTTTTACCCTTTTGATAAAGTATTTTGATTCACATAACTATTTCATTTTATGAGGTCCCAGTTGCCTAATTTGACTTCTGCTATTTATGCATTAATAGTTGTATTTGATATTTTGTAAAACAATTAAGTCCCACAGCTTTGTTCCTATGTTTTCTTCCAAGAACTTTGTAGTTTCAGCTTTCACATTGAAGTCTTTGATCCATTTTGAGTTAGTTTTGTATATGGTATGAAGTTTGGGTTCTGTTTCATTTTTCTGCATGTGGATATCCAATTTTGCCAGTACCATTTGTTAAAGAGAATGTTTCTTCTCCACTGAATGGACCTTGACGCCTGATGAAAATCAGTTGCCCATAGATGGACAGATTTATTTCTGGACTTTTGATTCTATTCCACTGTTCCTCTGGTCTGTGTGCAATCATTGAAGTAGTACCAAACCATTTTGATTACTGTGGTTGATTCGTATGTTTTGAGATCAAGGAATGTGAGGCCTCCTACTTATCTCTTCTTCAGTAATGCTTTGACTGTTCAGGGCCTCTGTTACTTTCATATAAAATTGGTGATTATTTTTTCCATTTCAGTAAAGAATATTTTTGGAACATAGATTGGCATTGCATTCCATCTATAGATTACTTTGGGTAGTACTGATGTTGTCACAATATTACCTCTTCCAATCCACAGTCACAGAATGGCCTTCCATTTAAGTGTGTCTCTTTTAGTCTCTCGTGTTAATGTTTTATAGTTTTCATTATGTATGTCTTTTGCATCCCTGGTTAGGTTTATTCCTAGGTATTTTATCATTTTAGGACTATTGTAAATAGTATTGTTTTCTTTATTTCCTTTTAGGAGTTCTCCCTGTTAGTGTAAAGGAACCCAATTGATTTTTGCGTGTTGATCTTGTAACCTGAAACATTGCTTAATTCTTCTATTAGATATAGAAGCTTTCTTGTGGATTCTTTGGGATAGCCAACTAAAAATTTGCATTTTCCCATTAATTTCTATAAAATTAAATTTTTTTTGCTTTATATTGCGTAGCTACTTTTTAAATTCTAACTAAAGTTTCAGTCTGTTAACCTTTATGTAGTTTATCTCAGTTAAGTCTACAAAGACTTACAAGTTAACAATGTACTAATACGGCTGTCATTGAATTGAGTAATCAACTCAAATATGACTGAGTTTTGGCCTCTGGCAATGTGAAACTATCCTGATCTGACAAAGAAATGAACTAGAAATAATCCTGGTTATCAATCTTTAAAGAAATGTAAGAATTCTAAACTTGGATGTTTGAGTTACATAAAGGAATCAGCTATGCAAATTTGAATAAAAGGACATCTGGACTATTGATACTTAAACAATACTAGACATTTCGTAAGGGATGAAGAAACAAAAGTAGACAAACAGAAGTAAAATATACATGTACACACATACACACACACATACAGTCAGGCATACAGACCAGGAGTTAAAAACCAGGAAATCACAAAGATTTACCTGGTAACTCTCAAACGTTTGCAAGTGCCATGCACTTCTCTCTGAAGTTTGCAGAAATTCCCATGGAAGTGCAGTTACCACTGTTTCACCTTTTAAAATTTTATTGTCAGGATTTCAGTTCAGTTCAGGGAATTCGTATTGTTCAAAGGTCTCAAGCCTTCAGTAAAATAATCAATTCCCACATAAAAGAATTTGGGAGATTGACTATTTATAAAAAAATAAAAAATCAATGGTCATTTTGTTTGAATTTCTGAGAACTTCCCCATTTTAATTTTAATCATGGCTTTAACCCAAGATACGCTATACAATGAGAAGATGTCTGAAGAACAAGTAGAAATATAAAGCAATAGAGATGGATGATGCCTGGGAGGGAAGGTTGGCTGCCCATTTTGGTTTTCCATATCAGTTTTCATCTTGGTGAATTTATCTTCATCTAGGAGCTGAATCTCAGACAATCAGTCTCAAAACCCAAGTAGGTAAACACAGTAAGAATAGAACTTTCTACTAAAAGGAGACCTACATTAAGTAAGTTCAAAGAGGCTGATGTATATAATCAGGATGCCAAATTATTAATTCCCTGAGAGAAATACAATTGTCATGTGAGCAAGAACGCTTAAGTCAGCCAGACCAGCATTATTTTCTCTCTTGAGGACAGTCTCTATGGACTTGAAAGTGAGAATGGTCCCTACTGACAGCAAGAAAATGGGGAGTTCAGTCCTACAGCTACAAGGAACTGAATTCTGCCAATTACAGAAATGAGCTTGGAAGAGGACTCTAAGCTCCAGATGAGAACGTTGCCAGCTAACACCTTAATTTCTGCCTGAACAGAGAACTCAGCCAGGCTGTCCCAGATTTCTGACCTACAGAACTGTGAGCTAATAAATGGGTGTCATTTTAAGCTGCTAAATTTGTGGTACTTGTTATGCAGTTACCTATAGACCAGTAATTCTCAAAATGTATTCCCAATTCCCAATTAGCTTTAGTGTCACCTAAGAACTTATGCCTAAGGCACTGACTGCTCACCAGAAAGCTGGTGGTTCAAACCACCAGCCATTCCTACAAAGGAAGGCTGGGCAATCTACTTCTGTAGAGATACCACCTCAGAAACCCAAGGAGAGGTCATTATGAGTTGAATTTGACTCAAGGGCAGTGTTTTTTTTCTAAGAACTTGTTAGAAATACAAATTCTTGGGCCATAAGAATCTTCCAAATGAATGAAACTTAATATTATAATAGAAGAATCTGGGAGCAACCACCACCAGATCCATATTCTAGTTTCAAAGTGCCACCATCTTTGCAGTTTTACCATTTCTTTTTCTGTTCAGTTCTTGTGATTCTTCCCAAGCAGTGAAAATAACTTTTCACTTTAAAGTTCAGAGAGTTTTTGCAAGTTTTTCAAATTAGACTATGTGTTCATTTTTATATTTGATTCAATAGATAGTACCAGATTCTCCTATCACTATGCTAAGAACTGGAGTGAGAAGCATGGTGCGGCCACATAGCTTAAGTTTCAGGGGGAAAATGGGGATATAGGCTAACTAACAGGAGAGTCTACTCAAATCAGATACAGTGAAAATTCAAAAACTCAAGTTTGCCTTGTTACCAAAGCAAACCCACTGACATCGAGTTGATTCCAAGTCATAGTGACCCTCACTGGGTTTCTAAGGCTGAAAATCTTTATGGGAGTAGATTGCCAGAGAAGCTGGTGGGTTTGAACCACTGATCTTGAGGTTAACAACCTAATGCCTTGGCCACTGTGCCACCAAAGTGCCTTACCTTGTTACAGAACAGAGAAACAATCAAACAGAACAGGTAACAATCAATTCTATTGGACTCTTTAAGGGATGATAGACTACTATCTCTGAGTTTTAAAGTAAGAGTTACTAACCAAGATATCCTTCTTGTCATGATGATATGAACATAATGAAGCAGAATATTTCAATGGTACTTCTG
>NW_006921675.1:5978909-5987145 GCF_000298275.1 Orycteropus afer afer | reverse complement strand
TATAGTGCCTAAGGCACTTGACTGCTCACCAGAAGGCTGGTGGTTCAAACCCACCAGCCACTCCTCGGAAGGAAGGTTGGGCAATCCTACTTCAGTAGTGATACTGCCTCGGAAACCCAAGGAGGGGTCGCTGTGAGTCGGGTTTGACTCGGCGGCACATAACAACAACAACAACAAATATATATATATATATATATATATATACACACACACACATATATATATGCAATTATTATTTATATCTTATTATTATTATTATATACAAGTATATATATGTGCAATTATTATTTACATTTTATTATGATGATGTAGTATAGCTAATCTTAGAAAATGGGCCCCAGTATGTCACATTCATATATTGAAGGCAACGGTTTGCTAAGACCCACAATCTTTCGGTAGAAATTGAATGAGTACTCTCTGTGTTCTGGAACTACGCTAGGCCCTATGGGAATAGAGGTAGAGGGCTAAGTCCTTGCCCCCATTAAATATGCAGCCTAGTATAAGAGATAGCTATATAGACAAATAATCAGAATACTATGTGAATAGTGCTGTAAAATGGCAATCCTAGCAGAGAGGAGGAAGTGAGAAGCCCTGCTTAGAGGAGGAAACCAGGTGGATCAGGATGGGGTTGGGGTGAACGCTTGATCTACTATTACATTTAAAGGTTTAGGCATAAAGGTGGAGGAACAACCTCCTACTTTGGCGAGTAGCGACTGGGATCTTTAAAGCTTACAAGCAGCCATCTAGATGCAACGGTGGGTCTCTCCTCGTCCAGAGCAAAGAAGAATGAAGAAAACCAAAGATTCATGGAAACAATTAGTCCTAGCAACTGGTACACCATGTGATTCTCAGCCTATACAACTATGAGACCAGAAGAACTAGATGATGCCCAGCTAAGGCTGTCAACCACTCGGAGGGCAATCTATGTAGGAGGTTCTGGATAGAGAGGGAGAACAATGTGGAACAAAACTCAAAATCATTTGGAAAAGAAAACAAAACGGGGGGGACCAGGTTTGCTGGTCTGATAGAGCCTGGTGGAACCACTGAGACTATGGTCTAGCTGGAGAAATATCAGGGAGACAGTTCAGGGGGCAGGAGTGCATGGAGGGATGGACACAGGGAAGAGGTAACTATGGGGAGGAAGTGGGAGGGGAGCTGTTGCAATGTGGTAAACTGTGGTCAATGTCATGAGACAAAGTACATGTGAACGGCTGTATGGAAAGTGAAATTGCTCTGTAAATTTTCACCCAAATCACCAAAAAAGAAAAGTGGGGGGTGGGGAGGACATAAAAATGAGTAAAACAAAATCCCTGCTCAAATTATAATGGAGGATGAAAAGAGAGGTGAAAAACAAAATCCAAGGCAGAAGGAGATATAACTGCTTTTATGGAAGTGCAAAGTGCTTTGGAAAAGCAGAGCAGGGAACAACTGCTTTCTTTTGACTTGGGCACTGAAGGTGGTTTCATAAAAGAGGTGGTATTTGAGGCAGCTCATTGGCTTTTACTCTGGAAGGTTCTATTTATACCATCAGACCTAAATGATTTCAGTTCTGAAGAGGTCCTTTTAGACTTTCCCTTAGTTACTTTAGAGAGAAACTGCAATAAGCAAACATATTTTCTGTTGAAAGAATCCACCCAAACACCTTGAGATTCTCATTCCACATATTTCACACATGGTATCTTTTATGTCTGGGAAAGTAGACTAGGAAATGGATAAAATACCCAAGGGCCCCAAAACATATATGTTGGAAAGTGTACCTAATTTCCAAAAAGGTCAAATTGCAGAAGAATCCATTTTGATTGGAAAACAAGCTGCTCACTTATGAGTAGAAAACAGATGCTGTAGCTTAGCACCAAGGAGGTAAAAAGCACCTCTGCCATCAAGAGAGCCAGTCTGCAGCCTCTTCTTCACCTCACCACCAATCTCATACAGGTCAGAGCTGTCACAACAGAAAACCCATCTTTGTAGATAGAGGAGGATATAGTTCTATACATTTGCTCAAAGAAGTAGACCTCTTCTGACTCTGCTTCTAATCTTTGCTACAGTGATTTAGAACTAGAAGATACAGAATCATCCATAAAGAAAGAAAGTAATTTTGCAACTGCCAAGTGTGAAATGACTTTTGGAATATACCAGAGCTAAATGGCTGCCCTGAGAAGATATACCATACACAACGCTAGAACCAAAGCAGTGAGGTGATCAGGAAAGAAAACCACATAAGATAGGTGCTAAGTATGACTGTGAATATTTAAAAACTAATAAAACGAATAAAAAATGTTATCAGCACAAAGAAACTACATGGCTATAAGACCAAACCCGCTGCCATTACATCAACTCCAACTCACAGCAATACTACAGGACAGAGTAGAACTGCCTCATGGGGGTTCCAAGGCTGTAATCTTTATGGAAGCAGACTGCCACATCCTTCTCCCACGCTGTGGCTGGAGGGTTTGAACCAACAACCTTTCGGTTAGCAGCCAAGAGCTTAACTACTATGCCACTAAGGTTCCTTGGCTATAAGACACAGATGTATGTAATTCAATTTCCATTTTAACACAATTATCACAGCCAAGTTATTCATATCAGATCTAGCAGCAGAAAAACCATGGTAAAACACCTGGATGGATTAGAGCCTCCATCAGCATAAATACTGATAGTCATTAGGAAGATCACATATAGAAATGTCTTGCTTTGACTTCATAGGCACCATTTTGGTAACCCCTCTATAGACTCTGTTTTCTTGAGCTGCTATAGGACCTTGGTGCCTTATTATATTTATTAGATCTCTGAATGACATCATGACAATGGGTCTTAATGGAACTACAGTTTTAAGAATAGTCTCTCAACAAATTATATGACATTGAAGATCAACTGTCTGGTCATCCAAAAAGAGATTTATCTTAAAAGAACACGTCTTTTAAATACCAATGGTTACAATATGTCCAGAAATGAGGCACTTTTATCTTTCTCCAGCCATATCCAATTCTCCTTAACAACCAAATTGACAAAAGCTGAATTGTAGTTTATCTCTGCAAACCTAGATGTGTACATGTTAACCAATGTACCTTGCCACTTCTCAAAAATATTAAAGCTCAACTTGCATGCTCTGCAATTTGCATTCACGAAGCCACAGTTCCAAGAGCCATCACACTAAGTTCACATTCAGAGGAACACAGAGCACTGAGAATTACACAGGCAGCTACTTACAAACGAGTGCATGTGCTTTTTCCATTACATCTTTCTTCCAGCTCTCATGGAAACAAGCACAGGCTCAGCCCTTGATGAGCCAGCAGAGCCCAGTCATCTGGCAACAATGACTGGACTCTGGCATCTGAGAAGAACATCAACTAAGGAAAATGAGAGGATAAAAAAAAGACATGAATACAAGACAATATACTTCTCACACCCTTAAATTCTGCAGTTCCACTTGCTTGACTCAGAATTAATTTTGCTTTTAATGCTGTGTAAATGAATGCCAAAGCCCTATTTTCAAACCCCTTTGCCCTGTGCCCGGTGAAGGCTCACTAACGTTGCCGCTGGCGTGAGTGCTCCATAAACCATGAGACTCACTGATGCAATATTTTAAATAAAAATACATTTCTCATCTAATATAACATTATGTGGGGAAACTTAGCTTTGTTACCTGTTTGTCATGAGAGCTTGAGAAAGTTACATAAACTCTTTCAACGGTACCTTTGTTATCTCATCTTTAAAATGAGAGTAAGAAAACCTGTTTTATTTGTTTAGATTTAATGAATAAGTCCTAGTCATTATTTAAAATGAGCAAAAACAATTTGCAAACTCACCAAAATCAAGGAGCTAATTCATTATTTTAGGTAAGAAAAAATTCATATGACTTTGTTCTGGTTACCGAGTGCTGCTCTGACAGGAATATACCACAAATGGGATGGCTTGAACAAACAGGAGTTTATTCTTACAGTTTGGGAGGCTAGAAGTCCAAGTTCAAAGTGCCAGGCTGTAGGGGCTGTGTGAAAGCCCCTAAACCTTGGGCTTCAGCTCTGCCTTTTGCTCCTAGCCCACTGAAGCTAGAGGCATCTCAAGGCCAAAGGCATCTCTTCACTCAGGCAGCTACCGGCTGCTGAGGCTAACAAAACCAACGTTGACAAATAAAATGGCACAGTCCCAACGTTACCAAATAACACGGCAAGCCATCGATTCAAGTCCACTGAAAGTCCCATGATCGGCAGAGCATGGCAGGCTGATGAACAACAACTCAGCTATACACAGGGTTCAAGTGAACCATAAGCTAGAGACCGTTACCCAAGGCTTCCCCTTACATACAGGAAGCAGACCACATCCCAAAGGCAACTACTCAGCTGTCACAGTACACGCCACCATGGAGTTGATTACCAGTCTCATCATGGGGAATACTACATCCAGCTGCCCAGCCACTCAACCAGGCCCAGCCAAGTTGACACACACACTTAACAACCACAGACCTTAAAGAGGCGAGCCATTATATAAAGTATCAAAGTACAAATCTACACCCTCTTGTATATAAAAAATCTTTTTTGTCTAGATAGAAGCTTGAAGCCACTCAAATTCTTATTAACCAACCACTTTCTGAATAAGAAAGGCACCAACACTATTCCATCTCCATTAGGGTTGCAAAGGCTTCATGTAAAATTGAATGAAACTGCTTACTCAGGGTCACCCAGCAACTCTGGGACTGGAATGAAAAAATAAGGTTGATCCCACACTTTTGGAGAGGATTATAAGTATTAACTAATTAAATGTTTGCCTCCGAAATATATTTGTTAGAATCCTAACCCCAATACCTGGGGATGTAAACCTGTTTGAAAATAGGGTTTTCTTGGTTGTGGTAATTGCATCAAATCCCACTAGGGTGGGTTCTAAATTATTTATGAGCTCTAAAAAGAGCAGATTAGACACAGAGATTTGCGTATGTGCACATGAAGGGAAGACAGACCCAGGCGAGGATCATTTACAAGCCAAGGAATGCCCAGAACTACCTACAAGGAAGGAACTGACATGGCTGAGACCATGGTTTGGACTTTTAGCCCCCAGTACTATAGCATAGTGCCTAAGGCACTTCACTGCTAACCAGAAGGCTGTTGGTTCAAACTCACCAGCCACTCCTCAAAAGGAAGATAGAGCAATCTACCTCCGTAGTGATACTGCCTCGGAAACCCAAGGAGGGGTCACTATGAGTCAGGTCCGACTCGATGGCACATAACAACAACTGTGAGAAAATAAATTTCTGTTCTGTAAAGCCGTCCACTTGTGGTATTTCTGTTACAGCAGCACTAGGTAACTTGGATAATGGGTTTATATAGCCTCCTTCCATTTAAAGACATTTCCAAAACGATGGTTCCAATCTTCCTATGTGGTTATTACACAATGTACTACACCATTACAGAATTAGGTTTCTTTTTTTAAAAAATGCGGAAAGTATCCCTCCCTCAAAATATCTATTTACCAGATGTTTTAAATAGCACATCATTGGTCTCTCTGACCTATGGACCACTAGTCACAGAGTCCAGGGAGCTAATACATCATTTTGGAATATTCAGATCCTGCAGAAACATAAATGAAGTCATAGCAGGGACAACTAGGCTTTTCATCCTTCTAAGATGTATGAATGAAATTCCATGCAATTTCCTGTGCATGAAGATCTTTTTCAATAAAATTTTGAAATACAACCATGAACCGACACCCCACTTTTAAAAAAGACTACGTTTTTGACATTTACATGAGTAATTTTATTTTTACGGAATAGGTGAAGCCTGACCATAGTATAAAATATAAATGAATTTACTGTGAAAAAAAGTCCCTCTTTTTCCCATTTCCAAGGCACCATTTCCCTTCCCTGAAACAAATATTTTAAAAATAAGTTATATGTCTGCATATAAACATGTGTGTATGTGTCTGTTTGGGCTGTGATTGTGTGTGTGTATGTATATAAACGACAGCATATTGGACATATTGTTCTCACTTTGCTTTCTGTCTTTAACAATGTGTCTTGGATTCTCTTCCATTATCACCATAGAACTTGCTCATTCTTTAAAAAGTTGCATAGCAAATTCCATGGATATAGCACCATACATGTAATCTGTCCCGTTAATAGACATTTCCTTTGTTTCTAATCCTTTGCTATTGCAAATAATGAAGCAGTAACTTTGCTTATGTGAGTCATTTTATTCAAGTGATACTACAAATATGGAAAACCCCTGAAAGGAGAATTGCTTGGTCAAAGGATGGGTGCAATGAAATTTTTGATATATGTCTAAGTGTCCTCCCCATAGGTGGGACCAATTTATCATTTCACCAAATTATGGATCAACAGCTTCTTCAAACCCTTCACAAATCAGTGGTTGATCAAATGTCTTTATCATCAATAATCTAATAGATGATGCTATTTTGTAGTTTTAACTTAATTTTTATTATGAGTGAAGTTAGACATCTTTAAAAAAAAAAGTTTAAAAATCATTTTTGTTTACTTTTTTTGATCCATTTGTCTTTGTCTTTTGTCCATTTTCCTATCAGGCTGTTGCTTGTCTTCTTATCTGTAGATGCTCTTTACATAAATAAAGAATGCAGTTTGGTCTATACGTGTGAAGTGTATTTTCCAGATTTTCATTGGTCATTTGACCTTGGTTATGATGTTTCTTCCTTAGCAAAATTTTTGTTCTTAATTACTTAAACTTATCAATCATTTCTTTCACAGCTTCTGGGGTTTGTATACTACTTGAAAAGATTTTCTCATGCAGAGATTATCTGAAATGGTTCTCAACACTTTCTTCTAATACTTTTCTGATTTTATATTTTACATTTAAACTGTTCCAACGGAGATTTATTTGGGGGTAAGGCTTAAGACTCAATTTTTTTTCTTTGCAAAAAGGTAGAATTTATTGACTACTTCACCTTTCCCTATATTATATGCAATGCCAACTTTATCATATATGAAATTTCCGTATTTATCTTATACCAACCCTCACATCTCTTTTTTTTTTTTTTCCCTTCAGTGGACAAATGACCTCTAAAATAATTTTAAACTTTCAAGTTCTATGTTTCTATTAAAATGTTCTAGTAAGTGGCTCAATGTAGCAAAGTTTTACTTAATCTTACTCATTCCTGAATAAATAGTACCCATATTTATCTTTGCATGTTTCATTCTTTTCCATTGACCTATCTATAACAGTTCCACAGGGTTTAGATTATTGCAGTTTAATATATTTTATAAGAAAGTGGACGAGTTTCACCTCAATACTATTTTTTCAGTATTTGTTTAACTATTCTCGCATGCTTATTCTTCTGGATAAATGTTATCATCAGTCTATTGTTACTTTATACATGTTAAAACTAAGTCTATTGTTACTTTATACATGTTAGCTTATAACTTAACATCTGTTGATTAGTTTGTGAAGAATTGACATTTTAATAATCTGAATCTTCCAACTCAAGAACAAAGTATGGCTTTCTATTAAGTCAAGGGATCTTTTGTGTCTTCCAGAAGTATTTTTAAAGTTTAATCCATATACATCTTACACATTTCTCACTAACATCATCACTAGTATTTTATCCTTTTTGGTATTAGTATTAAATGGGATATTTCCTTCCATATATCTTCCAAACAGTTATTGTTTCTATGATGAAAAACTACTCATTTTTACGTATGAATTTATTAATTCCCTTATTTTTGGTAAACTTTTTAGTGGAGTTACTTGGGTTTTCCAGATATATAACTATATTAGCTACAATGTACGCTTAATGGACTAATTTCTTCTAAGAGTGCTTTAGTTAGTATCTCTATAACAATATTAAATGATAGTGAGGGTAGAGGTCATTGTTGTCTTAATAATATTAATGGAAATGTTTCTGATGTTTTCCTATTAAGACGTTGGCCTCCCAATTGAGATACACACTTTATTTATTTATTAATACATGAAGGGAAAAAAAAAAAGTCTTCTTACATGGAGGACAATATAGTATAGTGGTTAAGAGCACAGACTCTGCAAGTATCTATATTCAATACAATACAGAGGGTCAAGAGCCACAAGTTGATTCTCTGAAAAGTATAATAAAATTGACAGAGATCTGGTGGGACTAAGAGTAAGAAAGTACAGATTTTAACCTTCATATTTTTTTAGAGGGAATAAGTTTGCTGTTGTTGTTGTTAAGTGCCGTCAAGTCGTTTCCAACTCATAGTGACCCCATGCACAGCAGAACGAAACACTGCCCGATCCCGCACCAG
>NW_006921675.1:5947711-5975179 GCF_000298275.1 Orycteropus afer afer | reverse complement strand
CCCTTTCTCCTGCTCTTCTGGCCTGCTACTCTGGGCGGGCCTGAGTTGCCTATCCTCACCTAATCCCTTCGGCTGATACTCTATAATAAGTATAGATATCTCAAAAAAAAAAGAAATAATACCTCACCACCATGGAGTCAATTCTGACTCATAGTGACCCGCACTGGGTTTCCAAGGCTCCAAATCTTTACATGCAGAGGTTGGTGGGTTCAAACTACTGATATTTTTGGTTAGCAGCCAAATGTTTTAACCACTACACCACCAGAGCTCTTTAAGTATAGATATAGCAAAGACTAAAAATGATAGGAAGAACAAATCACGATTAATTATATTCCAACAAATTTGAAAACTTAGGTGAAATGGACAAATTTCAAGAAAAACATAAATCAGCAAATTTCACCAGGGCTTTGAACCAGTTCATACTGGTTTAACATTTCCCCTCTACCCCTAGTGAGAATTTGCATGCCCCCCACCCCAGATATACTGAATAAGAATCTATGAGCTCTGGTGGTGTAGTGCCAAGGCATTTGACTGCTAACCAGAAGCCTGGTGTTTCAAACCCCCCAGCCACTCCTCGGAAGGAAGACTGAGCAATCTACTTCTGTAGAGATACTTCCTCAGAAACCCGAGGAGGGGTCTCTATGAGTCGGGACCGACTCGACGGCAGTGAGATTAGCTTTTTGGTTTGAAATGATTCTTATAGAGTATCATGAGAATCAAGATGTATCATAAGAATCACTTGGGGATCTTGTTAAAATGCAGATTCTGATTGAGTATATATGAGGTGGAACTGAGAGGGTCTAATTGGAATGAACTGGTTCAAGGACCTGGACCTGAATCAGAAAGACACAGGAAATATGAATGTCCTACAACCATTAAAGAAACTGAATTGTAGTTAAATATGTTCACACACACACACACACGCCACCACCACCACCACCACCACCAGTATGGTTTTATAGGCAAGTTACCAAAACATTTAAGCAATAAATCATTCCAATCTTATACAACAGTTCTAAAAATAGGAAAAGAAGAAACACTCCCAACTCATTTAATTGATATCAAAACCCAACAAGGACAATACAAAAGAAAAAGAAAGAAAACTCCAGGGCAACTTCATTAATGAATAGAGATGCAAAAATCATTACATATTTTAGCACATAGACTCCAGAAAATCAAGAAACAATGAACTTGGGTTTATTACAGACATGCAGTCACTTGAACAACAAGACATCTATTAATGTAATTTATCAGGTTAGTAGATTAAAAGTGAAAAAGCATATAATCATCTCAAAGATTAAAAAAAGTATTCTACAAAAAATTAATAAATACTCATGATACAAACCAAAAAGACAAACTCACTGCCGTTGAGTTGATTTCGACTCATGGCAACCCCTCCTTGGGTTTCCGAGGTGATATCACTACAGAAGTAGATTGCCCAATCTTCCTTCCAAGAAGTGGCAGGTGGGTTTGAACCTCCAGCCTTCTGGTTAGCAGTCAAATGCCTTAGACACTATGCTACCAGAGCTCCCAAATACTAATGATAAACACTCAAAAATTAGGAATAGAGGTGGACTTCTTTAATGTGATAAAGGGTGCTAAACAATGAATGTGAACAAAAGTTACATAATGCACTTCCATGCTTGGTCATAAAATATTCCTAATAATTGTACATGTTCTCTTCTCATGTCAGCTGGCTAAACGCAGAAGATCCAGCAGAGAAATCTGAAGGTGGTGTAGGGCACAATGAAGCCACCAGATGGAAGGTTCTAGATGCCTAGTCATCCCTTGGAAAAGTGCAGGAGTTTTCACTGTGAGTATATCCATGAGATAGAAATTATATTGAGGAGTTTCTTGTTCTCCAGTAATATCCTTAATACTTTAGTTACTAAGTTTTTTTCTACCTTTCTGAATCTCTTCTTCTTCTTGCTTTCTAACTATAGGCATTCCTCCAGCTCTTTATTCTTCCCTCTCTTAGACTGAATGACACTTCTGCAAAAAAGTGACTAACATTATTTTTTTAAACTTTTTATTTTGCAGATTCACATGGATTTCTCATAAATAATACTGAGAGATTCCCTGATGGCAACATCTTGCACAATCATAGTATAATATCACAACCAGGAAATTGATATAATCCACTGATCTTAGTCAGATTCCATCAATTTACATTCACTCATTTATAGAGTAACTTTAAAACTTGCAAATCACTTCTAAAAAGCATTGTGAAGATTTTCAAATGTCCTCAAAACTAGAGAGCACTTGAGCACAAGGAATTCCCATGTAACCATCACCCAAATTCAACAATTATCAAGGGTTTCACCAAATCAAAGCACTTTATATTCAAGGAATCCACTGTTAATAGTTTGAAGTGAACCATTCTATATCTATTTCTATACATACACATTCATTCACACATACAATATGCTGTTTTTAAAACCTAAGTCATATACCATTTATATTATTCTCTTATTTAGATTTATATTTTAGCCATTTATACTATATAGGCCTTCTCATGTCATTACATATAACTTAACCTCATCCTTTTTAGAAGCCATATAATATTTCATAATTACAAAAAAATATTCAAAGAAACATTGCTTCTTAAACAAATTTCTGGCAAAAATAAGGTCTTGAAACTGCTAAGATAGCAGACAGATAAACTTTAGTATTTGGTACAAGTTTCACAGCAAATCCAAGTATCAAAAGCCACAAGGGAGTGGGTATTGTATTAGCTCAGTGCTAGAAGAATACTTCATTACAAAAAGAGACATTGTGTGCAGAGTCTGTCTTGAATGTCCTTTGACATTTAATTTTCTTCTTACCATCAGGAAGAAAAGAGCAGAGTGGAGAGTTGAGAAGTCGCACGGCTATATTTGCTATTTCAGTGGAAAAGTGGTAATGAGCAGCAGAGTGAGTTACTGTCCATGAGGCTGTTTTCCCCACTCTTTGATCATGCCACACCGCTCAAGAACTTGTTTCAGTGAATCCTTAAAACGTAAGACAAACAAGTCCTTCTAATTTGTGACGGTTCTACTTCACTCTCCAGATGGGAGCAGTCGAGAAGAAAATTGTATAAGTAGAAGAATGTTCCAGGTAGAAAACAGACACAGGTGAAGACCCTGATGTGAGACAGAGCACAGCATAGCTGAGGATTTGAAAGAATCCAGTGGTTAGAGGGTAAAGCGGGAAAGGAAGAGCTAGGGGAAATGGGGCTGGAGAGGTGGCTAATGGTCAGACCATACAAGGCCTCACAGGAATTGTTAAAATTTGTGGATGGTATCCTAAGAACAACAGGAAGTCCCTGAAAGGATTGAACAGAAGCATGATGTCATCAGATTTGCGTCCTGAAAAGATCACTCTGCCTGCACCATGAGGGTTGTTGTTGTCGTTAGCTGCTGTCAAGTTGTTCCCAAACTCATGGAGACCCATGTGTTACATAGCAGAACTGCTCCGTCGGGTTTTCCAGACAGTAAGTTTTACAGAAGCAAATCTCCAGGCACTTCTTCCTTGGCACCACTGGATGGGTCTGAATGTCCAATCCTTCGGTTAGCAGCCCATCGCAAACCACCTGTGCCATCCAGGCTCCCAATACATGGGTACAAGTCCACCTAGGGCGCTATTAGCTTCATGCCAGCAGTTAACAGAAAGATCAGAGCTTCCCAGGTAAAAAATTGGGAAATTATTATGAAATTGAACTTGGGGAGAGTACAAAGAGTTACTGAAATGAGAGGTTATATGCACAAAGAGGTATTTCAGGTGAAGTGGAAAGGGAAGGGGAATAATGGCTAGAGAAGTCAGTCACGAGACTGTTAGAGAAGGTAAGGCATGAGACGGCAAGAGCTTGAACTCAGGCAATGGCAGAGGGAATGGAAAGGAAGGGACAGATGCAGGAGTCTGAGCACCATGAGAAGATTTACAGAACCTGCTAAACACCTGTGCTATGGCCATGGGTAGACCAGTGCCTTCATGCCATGAGCTCCTTTGTGCCCAAATATTTCTTACTCTTCTTCTTATCTCCAGTAACCTGCATAAATCTGGCTCATGGCAGACTCACAACAAATAAATAAATAAAAGAATTGACAGGACAGTGCCAAAAATATTTTTGGAATTACATTCAGAATTTCTCACTGTCTTTTCTTTTCTTTCTCTCTCTCTTTTTCTTTTTTTTATTGGTACCTTATTCAACTGTCCTCATTAGGCACTGTCACAGGTTGGAGGAGAATTCCAGTGTTAATTTCCAGATTTCAATAACTGTACTATGCTTATGTTAGATGCTAACATTTGGGAAACTGGGTAAACTCTCTGTACTATTTCCTCTGTATACAGGAACTCTCTGTACTATTTTTGTAATTTTTTGCAAGTCAAAATTATTTCAAAATAAAAAGCTAACAAAATAAATATCTTCATTGATGGAAAACCTTTTTTTTTAAGTAGAACTATTTAAAAAAAAGAAGAAAAAGAAAGGAAGAAAAATTTATGCAGAACAAAGGCCAGTAAAAAAAGATCAGTTAAAAAAAAGTGATTAATCTATCTGGGTAATAAATTTCTTTGTGGGGTGATGGGAGGGAGGTTGATTAAAACAACATGGTGTGACTTTAAATGTGAGACTGTTTTATGTTGCAGTTTATGAATGGCTTCTAAAGGCAATTCAAAAGGAGGAGTTCTAAAAATATTTTTTGCAATGACAGCACTGTTGGATTAATGTAAAGGGTGACTACATTGAAGAAAAGCACTCATTTAAATAGTGCACCTTATGGCATATATATTTTAGAATATCACTCTTCATTACCTTGTGGTCACACTTCAGAGTGTTAAAGTAGTTTCTGAGCACTCAGTAAGTGAAGGAAAAGTTAATTGAATGCAATAATTTACCATGTCTCCTGCTCTTGAATAAAAAAATCTGAGAATCTTTAACCTCTTGTGTTACAGATCTTCTCATTTAAAAAAAAAAAAAAAAAAAATACTACTTTTTAACAAAAATTTGCAATTGCTAAGGGAGAAAGAAGGAAAATACCAAGAGAAACAGTGACAGACAGTGTCCAGCAGGCAGTCAATGGTTACCACAGTTAGCTTTCTTGGGCCATTCCCCTGTTGGTCTCAAAGTCTATTCTATCTTGATCAATACTGTGTATGTACCAAACACATTCACTAATCTGTTAACCATGACATCCGAGACATTTTTGGATAATTTATAACTCAGGATCTCAACCATGAGTTAATAAGCTCAGATATCCATTACTACAGTTTTATGTTGGCGGCCTTTGAGCAACATAGCCAAAATAAAATAAAACAGAAAATTATATACATATATATAAACAATTATCCAAATAGGCACCATATCCAAGTCCATAACAAAACAGAAGCAACTTTATTTCTTTATTTCCTAATGAGGCAGCGTGGTCTAGGACATAGTCCCAAGCCTTACAATCAATGTCTTGATTTCTCTTCCTTTTTGCCACTTAATTTGCCCATATTTTGTTTGCCTTGCTTATAAAACAGATGTAATAACATTGTTACCTTCCAGGGGACTTATGTAGATTAATGAATATGGCTATAAAACACTTTGCAAACATGAAGTGCTACATAAATACTCACTAATTCCTTGAATGTGCTCATTATATTGCCTACTTTGAACCTTAATATTTGCCTATAACTCTATACTTGAGATTTCCCCAAGGAAGAAATTCCGACTTTTCTTGCCTATGGCTTTATAGACTTTTCTTTATATAAGCAAAGTCCAATTCAATAGGAGGTAGAAAGAAGAACAAACACAACTAACCAAAAACCAAGCAGTATTCATGGAAGATCTAAGTCTGTGAACACACAAAATGCACCATGGTAATAATCTCCTTCATTCAGCATGTCCAGTTGGGAACTGCAACAGAAATGCAGTGACTTACAGTAAAAATTAAAAGTTGACCACATAATCTAATGACCTTTGAATTCTCTGCTTAAACAGAGACTCTATTTCTTCACTTAATTAAACAGCAGAATACTAGAAAGGCTAAAAGAAAGCATTAAATCTGAGTAAGATCTTAGTGCATGGTTTAAAATCAGGAAGGGAGTGGATCAGGGCTGTATCCTTTTACCATACTTACTCAGTCTGTATGCTGAGCAAATAATCCAAGAAGCTGGACTATACGAAGAAGAACACAGCATCAGGATTGGAAGAAGACTCATTAACAACCTGTGACATGCAGATGACACAACTTTGCTTGCTGAAAGTGAAGATGACTTGAAGCACTTACTGGTGAAGATTAAGGACTGTAGTCTGCGGTATGGATTACATCGCAACATAAAGAAAACGAAAATCCTCACAACTGGGCCAACAAGCAACATCACGATAAATGGAGAAAAGATTGAAGTTGTCAAAGATTTCATATTACTTGGTTCCACAATCAACACCATTGGAAGCAGCAGTCAAGAAATCAGAGGACGTATTGCACTGGGTAAATCTGCTGTAAAAACCTCTTTAAAGTGTTGAAGAGCAAAGATGTCTCCTTGAAGACTAAGGTGCATCTAACCCAAGCCATGGTATTTTCAATCACCTTATATGTATGTGAGAGCTGGACAATGAATAAGGAAGACTGAAGAAGAGTTGATGCTTTTGATTTGTGTTGTTGGCAAAGAATACTGAAGGTGCCATGGACTGCCAAAATAACTAACAAATCTGTCCTGGAATAAGTGCAGCCAGAGTGCTCCTTGGAAGTGAGAATGGTCAGACATCGTCTGACCTACTTTGGTCATGTTGTCAGAAGGGACCATTCCCTGGAGAAGGATATCATGCTTGGTAAAGTGGAGGGTCAACAAAAAAGAGCAAAGTCCTCAATGAGATGGACACAGTGGCTACAACAATGGGCTCAGATATAGCAAGGATTGTGAGGCTGGCACAGGACCCAGCAGTGTTTCGTTCTGTTGTACACAGGGTCACTATGAGTCAGAGCCAACTCAACGGCACCTAACAACAACAAGATCTTAGTTATCTAGCTGTCTGTTGCTCTACTTTTATAAATATTCTCAATGACCACTGATACTCCCTCATGCTCTATTTAGCCAATCTGAAACTAATGCCAAGTTAAAAACCTAGATGTATACTAAAAATTACCAAAATGATTAAATTACACAGTACAAGAAAAATGTTCTGCCTAATAGCTTTACATAGTAAGCATTCAATAAATAGTATTCACATAAAACAACATATAATGTATAATAATAAATAACTGACAAATCTATTCATGTTTAATAAAAATGAAATCATTGAAGACTTAGAAAAATACCAACATCTCCACTTAAACATTAAAACCAAGACAATGAATTACAAGTCAATAATTAAATATTTGGGAGCTCTGGTAGCATAGTGGCTAAGGCACTTACTTGACTGCTAACCAGAAGGCTGGTGGTTCAAACCCACCAGCCACTCCTCGGAAGGAAGATGGGGCAATCTACTTCCGTAATGATGCTGCCTCAGAAACCCAAAGAGGGGTCGCTATGAGTCGGGTCCAACTCGACAGCACATAACAACAACAACAACAATTAAATATTTAGACTATATTTTGATAAGAAATGCATCACAATGAGAGTAACACAATAAAGTAAAAAATACACTCACTGTAACATTTTTACCTTAGTGTATGTTCTGTTCTAACTGTACAAGTTTAATGACAAAATGTTCTGTGTATCCCTCAAAAGCTTCAGTTGAAAGACTATCTCACAAACATGGTATTAGAAAAATAACTATCATTTCATGCCATTACATTCAGATTGCATATATTAAAGATGAATTCTGCGGCAAGTCAGAATACAGTCTATATAAATGGGTCAGTATAAAAATAATTTGAAAATCAGCCAATGAAAACCTTCTAGATAACCAAAGAACATTGTCCATTATAGTGTTAGAGGAGGGGCCTTCAGGTTGGAAGGGCTCAGACATCAATCAAACATCAAACCAATGATCATTAAGATGGCAATGAACAAGGCAATGAGTTGTTCTGTTATATATAAGGTCACCATGAGATGCAGCCAACTTGATGGCAACTAGCAACAATGACAACAATAAAACAAATGGCTTTCCAATACTGGAGTTTAGAACAATTTCAATTATATAACAGAAAACAGTCTAAGTCCACCTTAAAAGTTTCAGATACAAAAAAAATAATACGACTTGGTGCAAAGCACTTTCAGTGAAGTTCGATCAGGCTTTGCCACTGCTCAAGATTGGATGGCTGCATCCAATATCACCATCAAATTCATCAAGATTTAGGATGAAATTGTAAAACAAACATGGTGCCACAATTCCTAGGGCTTCAGTGAGTTCACACAGGAGAGAGGAAACCATACATACGTATTAAATGTGGAAAAACTCTCACCAAAATATTGGATCTTCTTATACACTGGAAAATTGATATTGGAGAGAAACTTTATGTTTGTACTATGAGAGGGCCTTCAGACAAGAATCAGAGTTGATTATTCATCAAAGGATTCATACTGCACAGAAACTTTATGAATGTCATGTCTGTGGGAAATCTTTTGCTAGAAAAATCATATATTCAACTGCATCACTTAGAGAAAAGAAAAACCTATCCAAGAACTAATTGTGGGAGGCCTTCCCTAACAGGTCAGAGATGTGCATACTTAAGTTAAACCCTATCCAGGTAGTGGCTGTGCTAAGAGCTCCATCTAGGTATCTCCTCAGATGCATCAGAGCCTTCACACACGAGCATTCACCTATTTGTTTTATTGAAAGTGATAAAGCTTTCCCACAGAATCAGAGCTAACTATAAAGTAGAGAATCAGGCATCAGAGATCTGTATGAATGTGTTACACGTGAGAAAGCATTCAGCGAGAAATTGCTCCTTACTGGTTGAGTGAGAAATCATTCCCCAGAGAACCTCTTAGAATGCATGGCATGAGGGAACCTTTCTTTAATTGCATCAGCCTCACTAAGTATCACATCTTTATATTGATAGTTTAATGCTTTAGGAAGAGTTTTCTTGTAGAACATATTAAAATTTATGCTTCCTTAAGTAAATCTTAGTGAAGTTGTTACTGGTAAATTATAGCTCTACATCTCCACCACCCATCTTGTCAGTCTGTTGCACTGTGGTGATCTGCGTGTTGCTATGATGCTGAAAGCTATACCACTGGTATTTCAAATACCAGCAGGATCACCCATGGTGGACAGGTTTCAGCAGAGTTTCTAGACTATGAGAGATTAGGAAAAAAGTTCTGGCAATCTACTTCCAAAAATTAGCCAAAGAAAATCACATGGCTCACACAGAATACTGTCCAACATAGCGCTAGAAGATGAGTCCCCTAAGTCAGAAGGAACAATGGACTCAAGCATCTCCAGCACTTGTGAGGATGGTGCAGGACTGGGCAGCCTGAGTACTGTACATTAGGTCACCGTGAATCAGACCCAATGCAATGGCAACCAACAGTTCCTCATCTGTGAATTATTTGCTCAAAACTCTTACCTATTTTCCTTATGAGTTATATTCTTTTATTGGTTTGTAGGAGTCTTCATATATTATGGATATTAATCACTTATTTGTTACCCACTGCAAAAATTTTATTCTAATCTTCATTATGGAGTCTTTTACCATAGGGACAATATTGATTAAGCTAAGTTACAAATAACACTTCTCATCCAAAAAAAGCTAAAAGTAGCTAATAAAAATTCTAGTAAGATTTAATAAAATCAGTAAAAACTGAATGTATTTTAAATGTAAATATGCTGTTCTACCCAATAATATTCATAAAATATTTTCAAGCAAAAATTAGACATTATAGATCAAACTCTTGTAAGAGTTCAGAGAACTTAATAGCATGTCTTTTAAGTAGAATTAATTTAGCAGAAACACTGCCTAATTAGATAAGGTAAATATTGTCTTTCTATGTGGTGTGTTTATCTAATTTGTAAAGAAGAAAATGATGATGACGTGCCCCCTAAGCATGCACTATATTCTGAAAGCCTTTTTACTGAAGTCTCACTTCCTCAGTGTTAATTGCGCTAGCTTCAAAAGCATCTGGCAGGTACTGTCTTGGATGGCCAAAGAAGACTATCTCCTGGAGCTGGAGAGCCTGGGGAGCATGCCGCCACTTTCCCTCTGAATTCAGCTCGACAGAAGCAGCTGGGACACAGCTGCAGCCCAGCTGTCAGCTTTGATTTCCTATGGCTGCATTAAAAACAATCACCCAAGCTTCATCACATGATAATTAAATTGGAATTACCACAGCTAAGGCTCACATCATTAAACATGAAAATCTGCCAAGAACTCAGAAAGACTATCTGCATAAAGAACTATGTTTGAGGCTGTGTCATCACGTACCTCTATGCACATTTTGTCATCTTATCCTAACCCAGGCAGAAAAAAGGGCTGATCACATTCTGTGATGGGAGTAAATATTATATTTGGCAAATGAGGAAGGAGAAAAATATATTTATTTATATTTAGGCCAAAGAAGCCCTGGTGATGCAGTGGTTAAGCACTCAGCTGCTAACTGAAAGGTCGGCGATTCAAACCCACCAGCCGCTCCATGGAACAAAGATGTGGCAGTCTGCTTCCACAAACACTATAGCCTCGGAAACCCCATGGGGCAGTTCTACTCTGTCCTACAGGGTTGCTATGAGTCAGAATCGATTCAGTGGCAACAGGTTTTTAGATTGATTGTTGGTCATTAACATCAAGTAACCACCACATCAACACTCAAAAACGATTTCCCCACAGCTTGCTAGAAGCTCCTCAAGACCAGGTGATACGATTATTAGTTTTTCTGCATTAGTCCTAGCCAATGCCCAGCACACAATAGGTGCTCAATACATGTTTTCTGAATCAATGACAAAGGGAGTTGGAGCAGAATACACAAGGTAAGTTACAGAAATAGTTAAGTCTCCTCTAATGACGTGACAATGGAACAGGGATCATGGTATAATATTCTGTGTGATGCAGGGAAAAAAGGTAGAATATTCCTAATTTCCATAGACTCCGTCTTTTCTACTCATAACTTTCACAGAATGAGTACTGTACTTAAGAACTTCCTGAATAGAAAGAGAAATATTTTGGGTAGGAATTCTAGAGCTCATCTGAGAGGAAAAAAGAAGAAAGAATTCAGAGAAGTTATCAGAAGCAGCCTCAGAAACAAAAAATAAGTCTTCTCACCAACAACGTCACTGGTAAGTTTAGTGCTTACTCTCAGTAATGACATCTGATTCAAGAAATATCTTTTAGAGATGGAGAACCTTGCTGGTGCCTTTGAGCCAGGGCCTGTCCCTCCCTTTGAGCTGGGAGCAACTGCTCCACTTATTCTGTGGAAGCTTACTGAGCGTAGACATTGTGGTATGATCACACTCACTGGGAGGTCACTTGCTCACTCACATAGATTACATGTAAATTACATCAGAAAAATGGTAATAGTGAAGATATACATATTTTGCTAGCACTTTCTCCTGGGCTGGTGCAGTGGTTAAGGCATTTGGCTGCTTAGCAAAAGGTTGATGGTTTGAACCCATCAGCTGCTCTGCAGAAGAAAGATGAAGCAGTCTGCATCCACAAAGATTTACAGCCTTGGAAACCCCATGGAGGTCTTTATGACTTGAATGCAGTGTTTGGTTTTGGTTTGGTTTCTCCCGGGCAGAGAAAAGACTGGGTCTAAATTGGAGACATGACCAAAGTAAGTGAGACAAAGTCTCATAATCCTCACTGCTAAGGGGCATTCTGGCTGTATTTCTTCCAAGACATATTTGTTCATTCTTCTGGCAGTCCATGGTACAGCCAATATTCTTCATAAACACCATGATACAAGTGCATCGATTTTTGATCTTCCTTATTCATTGTCTTACTTACTTTGGGCATATCATCAGGAGGGAACAATCCCTATAGAAGAACATCATGCATGGTAAAGTACAAGGTCAGAAAAAAAGACATGGAGTGACACACTGGCTGCAACAATGGGCTCAAACATAGCAATGACTGTGAAGATGGTGCAGGATGGAGCAACGTTTCATTCTGTTACACATAAGCTCACCATGAGTCAGACCAGCTCGATGGCACCTAACAACAAGAACAGACTGAGGACTATTGACATTTTAACCTTTTGTTCTTGTTTCCAAATGTGTCTTTATAGTAGGAGACTATGGGATTCCCAGGAGCTCTGGTAGTGTAGTGCCTAAGGCACTTGACTGCTACCCAGAAGGCTGGAGGTTCAAACCCACAAGCCACTCCTCGAAAGGAAGGTTGGGTAATCTACTTCCGTAGTGATATTGCCTCGGAAACCCAAGGAGGGGTTGCTATGAGTCAGGTCCGACTCGATGGCAAATAATGACAACACAACATGAGATCCCCAAGATATTCCTATGAATATTAACTTGAAAATGTGCCCATTTGCCAGTCTCTTGGAGATCTAGGTTCATATACTCCAGAATAGATGACAGGATTGACACAGAGATAAGGTGGGAAGAGGTTGGGGGCTCTAGCTGGGCACATTATGAATCATATGACCCTTCAATCACAGTCAAAGGAGAGCCTTGTGGATCTGTGTTCTAAATCTTAAAAAATAAAGAAGGGCCTAAGGAGATAGCAAGCAAGATCTCAAAGGAAGGCAGTTGAGATTGGGCCTCAATGAATTAAGGGAGACCATTGTTAAACGGGTAGAAAATGTAAAATTTCAGTGTAAGGAGAGGCTCCAGAGGTTAAGGATGGATGAATGAAACTTTATACTAAAATTCTTACCTTTGAATCCCAACTGAACTTTTTTATATGAATGCATGCTGTGGCTAGAGGTGTTCTATAGTAAAACCCCAAAAGGCTTTAGAAAATTTGTTTAAAGGCACCTCCATGGGTAACACTAGCTGCAGCTGAAGGGACCAGCAAAAATCCTACCAAGAGCTACCCTCTAGCAGGAGGGTTGGAAGATAGCAGACTGAAGCTTTTTGGCAGTGAAAGGCCCTTAGGATAAGGCACAGGAACGCAGGCCCAAACAAGAAAAATGAGGTCCTGAGGGGCATGCAGTGGGCCAGGAAGGGGACATCACACAGATAACATAGGACAAAGGACAAAGTACAATCACAAATCAAAGGTGTAATAATGGTGTAATACTTATCACCACGGGAGTTCTGGTAGCATAGTGCCTAAGGCACTTGACTGCTAACCAGAAGGCTGGTGGTCAAACCCACCAGCCACTCCTCAGAAGGAAGGTTGGGCAATCTACTTCTGTAGTGATACTGCCTCAGAAACACAAGGAGGGGTTGCTATGAGTCTGGTCCGACTCGACGGCACATAAAAACAATTTACCACCACAGGTGACCATCTGCTCAGAGGCTGTTATGAGATGTGCTGCTCCCTATGTGCTGGTAGCCATTTCAGGAGACCCTGGTGGCAGCTCTGGCAACCTGCCAAGGTGGTCCTTCCCCAGCTGCATTCTGGCAAGAATGGCAGAGTACTGGGTAAAGGAAGCGGTTTGGTGAGCATTACTGGATTTTCAGTTTAACCCAAACCAAAGCACTTAGGAGGGCATTGTAGTGGGGTAGTACAATATTTATTTCTCAGAAAAGAAAGCACTGCCACACATTTGATATGTGAAAAGAATCCTTGAAAGTAGACACCTACTCACCAAGAGCAAATAATAATTTAAGATGGATGAACTGAAAAGACATGCAACAGCACAACCACATGAGAGCTTTTGTGTATGTAAATTTGCTTGCGTTTCAAACCACTGATATCCTGTTTCTGAAAACTTACTCCTAGCTTCTATTCTTCTCTAATAGAACCCAATCAGTGTCTGACAGCTCCTTCCCAAACAGCTGTCTTTCATTTAATTTCATTTAGTGTGCAAACCGTTTCAAGTTGCATGCACAAGCATACTGTGAAGAATTCATTTTCTCTAGTTTCCTGGCGACAATAAAAGAATTTAATAATAAAAAAAAGTTGAACTTTGGCCTGAAATGCTGCTGCCCTGCTGAAATGGTGAATTATACAAGTGGAAGTGATCCAAAGGTTATGTGGTCCACCCCCTACCTTGCAAAAAGAGCCTAAACAGATCCTTTCATGTAATTATCTTACTTGTCCTTTTAAAATCTTGTAAGAAAAATTCCACATTCTCACTAAATACATTTGGTCCAGATCTTGATAATTTGAAGATTGAACTTCCACAAGGAAAAAGCACAGGAAAAAGGAAAGTATTTAGGACTCACAAACTGAACCCAAGTCACAATGCAGAATTTTTTTTAAAAAGTATGATTCTAGAATGCATATACAGGAGAGTGTGAGAGAAGGCTTTTTTTACAAAGGAAGTTGCATTCTTGCAGGAAAGAGACACAATATCATATAGTAGTTTAGAGCATGGGCTTTAGAGTTTAATAGCCATGAATTTAAATGGCAAATTTTACCAATGCCACTCTAAGGTACAATTCTCTTTTTTCCAAAATGTGTATCAACAACATTTATTGAGTTCTTGCTATATTTCAGGTGCTAATCTAAGCACCTGAATTTCACCTGAATTTCTAAAAATAGAATAGTTTCATGATAGGAAACGATTATATATATATATATATATAAACTTATAGAGAAATACCTATAGAAGAGAGTTGTGTAGATTAAATAAAATAATGTACTTTAAGTGTTTAACTCAGTATTTGTGTTCAGTAAATGTTACTAATTAATATTCCCATTTTTGCTTGTGAAAACCTAAACTGATCATCAATACAGCTTTGGGACCCACAGACCTAAAAGAAATAAACTAAAACAAGTGTTATCACTTTGCTTCCTCCCTACCTACTTCCTTTTCATCTAATTCAGGAAATAACTTCAAGAAAGACATAAGAAAGGAGATTCAGTTTTGTCCCTTTCCCTGAAAAAGGTCGGGAAGAAGAGGGGATTATGGAAGAGCATGCACATCTTCTGATTTGTTTTGGCACAAGGAAGAATCACCTCACCCTCTACTTCTTCCCACTATTTCATTGTCTCATTTTCTGAATTTCTAACCCAACAGAATCTTGAATGCCATAGAGCACCAAAGAGAACAGGCTTGCTATCCCTTGCAGACAGCTTTTCCCCTCCATTTAAATGTCCAATCTTTCATAAAAGACATGCTAAACTTAACTTTTCAAATTCTTAGTAGCTCCTGAATGTAATGGTATTTGGAAATGGAAAATGTCTACTTATGATAATGTCCTTCTCCAGGTACTGGTCCCTCCTAATAACATGTCCAAAGTATGTGAGACGAAGTCTTACCATTCTCACTTCTAAGGAGCATTCTGGCAGCAAAAGAAAGGAAGACCTTCAACAAGAAGGATGATCACAGTTGCTGCAACGATGGGCTCAAACACTGCCTGTGAAGGTGGTGCAGGGCTGTGCAGTGTTCCCTCCTGTTGTACATAATGTCACTACGAGTAGGAACTGATTGAACGGCATGTAACAATAACTACTTATGGGTTTAAATTTAATCTGGGCCTCACAGCTTTGAATCTACTGATAGTATCTGTGTCTCAATACATCACTAGGTAAAAATTCCAGACTCCCCTTTGAGGGCTTCCTATGTTCATCTCACTCATTGGGGCTATAACTCCAGGCTGCTATGAAGCTGCTTGCCCAGGAGATAAGTTTCCCTATTTGAAGAAGAAATATTTAGTGTAGAGAAGAATGACTTGCTTCCGAGTGAGAGTGAATATACCCAACACCTATCTAATATAAGAATAGGGGGGAAAAATGAGAAAACTGAATTACCCTGCCAAAGGGCATCAATTAAAAAAATAAAGCAAGCAAAATTTCTGACAGTAAAAACTAGTAAACTATGGAATGAGCTACCATTTTAAGAGGTTTTTAAAATTATTTAATATTCTTAATTGACTCAAATATTTTTAGCTGAAGCATTCTTCATAAGAGGAAAAGGGTGAACGATGCATGAAGATGCATTTTAACCCTAAAATGATGTATAGTTAAAATAGTTTCCTATAATGAAACTATACTATTTTTAGAAACTCAGATGAACACATAGCTATTATTTAAGATTCTACTCCCATCCCATTTAAACCTTGAGTAACCAATTCTAGTTTAAATACGATGGATTTCTTCTTCACCTAGGTTCAGGACGGCTTTGAAGAGAAGAAAATAAATTTTCAACAATATGCCATATTCCCATAGGGCTGCTGGAAGCAATGGCTGGAAGACTGAGTCAAGGACTAAGAGAGCTGAATTTGAACACTGCTCAAACCCACCAGCCACTCCTTGGAAGGAAGGTTGGGCATTCCTACTTCCGTAGTGATACTGCCTCAGAAACCCAAGGAGGGGTCGCTATGAGTTGGGGTGGACTTGATGGCAAATAACAACAACAACAACATCACTTGAATAGGCCCCTAGGTGACACAGGCAGTTAAGAGTGAGGCTGTTCATTGAAGAGTTGGCAATTTGAACGCCCCCAGAGGCACCTCGAAGAAAGGCCAGGAGATCTGCTTCTGAAAGCTCACAGCCATGAAGACCCGATGGACGCAGTGCTGCTCAGTAACACAGGGAGCCATCCTGGGTTGGAACTGACTCAACTGAGAGGCAAAGAAGGAAGACTCCTGGTGAGAAGAACGAACATGAACGGACTGATTAAAACCAACAACTTTAATCAAATGTGGCTGGAAACTGAAGCTGTGTTACAAAGTTCTCTCCACGTATGCCAAAGACTTGGCAGGAATCAGCTGCAGGGATACTTAGCATTCAATTTGACAAGAGGCAAAAATATAATCCATTTTAAATCTATTTTAAAAGTGAAGACCAGAAATGAAGTTGATGAAGCCAGTGCCTTGTGCTATCAAGCACTGCCGCCCACTCTTCCAACTCCAGCCCCATATTTGCATCACTAGCAAAAACGCCTGGGCCAGACACCACATTCAGAGCTATGGCTCCTTACTGTCTACACTCCAGGCCCCAAATAACTGGTTTCTTTATCCAATCACTCTGACTAAGAGGGAATATTGTCTACCAATTTAAGCAGAGGATCCCAATGCACATCCCTGGGGAAATGCTTTAGAAAACACAATGGAAAAGAACCCTCCTCCAGCAAAGATTTAATCTTTTTTTTCTATCAACCTCCTTATTTCTCTCAGAAAACTTTGCTTCTTTTTATATAATATTTTGGATAGGCCACTCACACTTCTCACTAGCACCATGCCAGAAAACTCAAGAAATAAAACCCACTTCAATCCGATGTTTACAAAAGAAAGAGACACGTACGAATTCATACCATAAGCTGGACTCAGAGACACATTATAAAAGTCATATTCAACCTGCCTGCATTTTATCAAACCATGAATCATTTCTCCACTGACTCCCCAGGACTCTTGTGCTCTGGCCAGGATTTCAAGTGTGTGGCTATCAAGTGCCATGAATAACAGAGAATGTAGGAAAAGCAGTTTCTAAATCAAATCTGTACTCTTGAAAATAAACACATTTCCAAATGATGTAATTACAACAATATGCCACACTTGGTTTGGAAGTTAATAAAACAATAACATTTTTAAAAAAGGTATCAAGAAGGAAATATAAACACAAATGACATCATATTGTTCTGCATGCGTTTTTGCCGAAATGCAATTAGACTGGAATACCGTAAGGCACGGGCGCACGCGCACAGGAGTGGGAGGGAGAGAGAGAGAGAGAGAGAGAGAGAGAATAAAGAAAAGTAGAGGTCCGCAAAGACTTTAAAAGTTTAGATTACGCTGTACTCAACTTAAATAACCCAAACACAAACAGATCATCTAAGTGGGAGAAGCATCCAAACACCCAAAGCCAAAGTAACTTTAAAAAAAAAAATTATGTTACAGCTTTATTGAGATATAATTCACATAGCATGAAAGTTTAAAATATACAACTCAGTGTTTTTTAGTATTTCACAAACTTGTGTAACCATCATCATCTAATTCCAGGACATTTTCATCATCCCCCAAAAGAAACCCCATATCCATTAGCAGTCACTCCCCATTGCCCCCTCCAACAGCATTAGGCAACCACTACTCTACTTCCTATCTCTATGGATTTGACTATTCGGGATATTTCCTAAGTAGGTATATAATATATGGTCTTTTTTTTTTTTAATTGGTTTCTTTTAATTAGCATAGTGCTTTCAAGATTCATCGTTGGTTTGGCATGTATCATTACTTCATATTTTTCATTGCCAGGTGATATTCCTTTGTATGGATGTGTGGTGGCCATGTTTGTGTGCCAACTTGGCTAGGCCTGGTTGAGTGGCTGGGCAGCTGGATGTAGTTATTCCCCATAGTAAGACTGATAATTAATTCCAGGGTGGAATGTATTGGAGCAGTTGAGTAGCTGCTTTAGGGATGTGATCTGCTTCCTGTATATAAGTAGCAGCTTTGGGAATAGTCCCTAGCATATGGCATGCTTGGACCCTGCATGTAGCTGTGCCATTGTTCAGCAGCCTACCATGCTCTGCCAATCTTAGGACCTTCAATGGACTTAAATTAATGGCCTACCATGTGGTTTGGTAACATTAGGACTGCCATTTTATTTGTCAACCTTGGGATTATTAGCCTCAGCAGCCAGTAGCTGCCTCAGTGAAGAGATGCCTCTACCTTCAGTGGGCCGAGAGCAAGAGGCAGCTGAATCCCAAGGTCAAGGGGCTTTCACACAGCCCCTGGAGGCTGGCCCTTTGAACTTGGACTTCTAGCCTCCCAAACTGTAAGAGAATAAACTCCTGTTTCTTAAAGTCATCCCATTTGTGGTATATTCTTGTCAGAGCAGTACTAGGAAACCGGAACAGGATGGATACACCATATTTTGTGTTGGGAACTCTGGTAGCATAGTGGCTAAGGCACTTGACTGCTAACCAGAAGGCTGGCGGTTCAAACCCACCAGCCACTCCACAGAAGGAAGATGGGGCAATCTACTTCCGTCGTGATACTGCCTCGGAAACCCAAGGAGGGGTCGCTATGAGTCAGGTCTGACTCGACGGCACATAACAACAACAAAAAATTCATCAGGTGATGGATATTTTGGCTATTTCTACCTTTTGGCTATTATGAGTAATGCTGCTATGAATATTCTGTACAAGTTTTTCTGTAGACCTGTGTTTTCAATTTTCTTGGTTAAATTTCTAGGTATAGAATTGCTGGGTTATATAGTAACTCTATGTTTGACTTTATGAGGAAAGGCCAAATTGGTTCCCAAAGTTTCTGTGTCATTTTACATTCCCACCAGCAACATATGAGGGTTCTGAATTCTAAACATCTTCATCAACACTTGTTATTGCCTCTCCTTTTTATGAAGGAATTCTGGTGGCACAGTGGCTAAGGCAATTGGTGGTTCATAACCACTAACACTCCACAGCAGAAAGATGAGGCAGTCTGCTTCCCTAAAGATTTACAGCCTTGGAAACCCTATGGGACAGTTCTACTCTGTCCTATAGGGTTGCTATAACTCAGAATCAACTCAAGGGCACTGGCTTTGTTTTGGTTTTTGTATCTTTTTATTATACCCACCCTAGGAGCTCTGGTAGTGTAAGTGCCTAAGGCACGTGACTGCTAACCAGAAGGCTGGTGGTTCAAACCCACCAGCCACTCCTGGGAAGGAAGGTTGAGCAATCTACTTCCATAGTGATACCGCCTCAGAAACCCAAGGAGGGGTCGCTATGAGTCGGGTCCGACTCGACAGCACTTAACAACACAACAACAATAGTAGATATGGCAGAAGCCCTGGTGGTGGTTAAGGGCTTGCTTGCTAACTGAAAGGTCAGTCATTTGAAGCCACTAGCCACTCCATGAAAGAAAAGACCCAGTGATCTGCTTCCATAAAGATTATAGCCTGGAAACCTCATGGGGCAGTAAACTCTGTCCTGTAAGGTAGTTATGAGTCAGAATCAAGTAGATGGTAATGAGTTTCTGTTGTTGTTATAGTAAGTGTGAAGTGCTATCTCATTTTAGTTTTGATTTATATTTCCCTAATGACTAGTGTTTGTCCAATTCAAATTGGCCTATACCAGTCCATTTCAACACACTAATATTTAACCCTCAAGTTGGAACACTTAAGGATTCTTATGGACAAAGTTCACAATGATGCAAGAAGCATCAAAGGAAGATGGAAGGAATACCCAGAGAAACTGTACCAAAAAGAATTCATTGATACTAAACCATTTCACAAGGTGGCATAAAATCAAGAACTGATGGTATTGAAGGAAGAAGTCTAAGCTGCACTGAAAGATTGGTGAAAAACAAGGCTCCAAGAATTGACAGAATACCAATCGAGATGTTTCAACAGATACAATACTGGAAGTGCTCAGTTGACTATGCCAAGAAATTTGGAAGACAGCTACCTGGCCAATCGACTGGAAGCATCCATATTTATGCCCATTTCAAAGAAACGTGATCCTCAGTAGTCAAAACAGCCTGGTATTGGTACAACAATAGACACACAGACCAGTGGAACAGAATTAAGAACTCAGAAATAGATCCATCAACCTATGTTCAGATGATTTTTGACAAAGGGCTGAAAGCCATTAAATGGGCAAGAGATGGTCTCTTTAATGAATGGTGCTGGCAAAACTGGATATCAATTTGCAGAAAAATGAAACAAGATCCGTACCTCACATCATACACAAAAAGTATCTCCAGATGGATCAAAGACTTAAATGTGAAACCTAAAACTAAAGTTCCTCAAAGAAAAAACAGGGGAAATTTTAGGGGCCCTAATTTATGGCATAAATAGACAGTCCACTATAACCCAAAATACACAAACAGCAGAAGATAAACTAGATAAATGGGACATTCTAAAAATTAAATTTTTATGTGCTTCAAAAGACTTCTCCAAAAGAATAAAAAGAGAACCTACAAATTGGGGGGAAAATATTTGGCAATGACATATCTAACAAGAGATTTATCTCTAAAATTTATAGAAAACCCCAACACCTCAACAACAAAAAGACAAATAATCCAATTAAAAAATGGGCAGAAGACATGAACAGGCACTTCATGAAAGAGGATATTCAGGCAGCTAACAAACACATTAAGAAATGCTCATGATCATCAGCCATTAGAGAAATGCAAATCAAAACAACAATAACCAACAAGATACTACCTCACCCCAGCACTAATGGCAAAGTTCAAAAAGACAGAAAATAACAAATGCTGGTGAGGACATGGAGAGATCGGGACTCTGATACACTGCTGGTGCGACTGTCAAATGATGCAACCACTGTGGAAAGCAGTATGGCGATTCCTTGAAAAATTGAAATTAGAAATACCATTTGATCCAGCAACCCCATTACAAGGTATATATCCTAATGAAGTAAGAGCCAGGACAAGAACAGACATATGCACACCCATGTTCATCACAGCACTATTTACAATAGCAAAAAGATAGAAACAAGCTACAGGCCCATCAACAGAAGAACGGATAACCAAACTATGGTACATACACACAATGGCATACTATGCAACACTAAAGAATAATGTGGAATCTCCAAAACACCACATAATATGGATGAACTTGGAGAACATTATACTTGCTGAGTGAAATATGTCAATCACAGAAGGAAAAATACTGTATTAGTTCATTATTGTAAAAAGTCAAGGAAAGGTTTATATATGAAAGGAAACTTTCTTTGTTGGTTACCAGGGGTAGGAGGCAACACTTCAAAACTAAAAAATAAATAAAAAATAAAAATTAATTAATTAATTAAAAATAAAAGGTGAGCCAACAGAATGCAGAAATTATCAAATAATATCATTAATATCACACACAAGTAAAATTTTGCTGAAGATAACTCAAAAACAGTTATAGCCATATATTGACAAGGAAATTACCAGAAACTCAAGCCAGACTCAGAAGAGGGCTTTGAGTGAGGGATATTATTGATGATGTCAGGTGGGTCTTGGCTAAAAGCTGAGATACTAGAAAGATGCTTACCTATGTTTAATTGGCTACGCAAAGGCATTCAGCTATATGAATCATAACAAATTATGAATAACAGTGCCAGGAATGTGAACTCCAGAACACATGTGGAACCTGTACATAGTCCAAAAGGCAGTTGTTAGAATAAAACAAGGTGGTATTGCATAGTTTGAAGTCAGAAAAGGTGTCAGGGTTGTATCCTTTCACCATACTTATTCAATCTGTATGCTGAGCAAATAATCTGAGAAAATGGATTATATGAAGAAGAACATGGCATTATGATTGGAGGAAAATTCATTAACAACTTATGATATGCAGACAACACAAATTTGCTTGCTGAAAGCAAAGAAGATTTGAAGCATTTACAATGAAGATCAAAGACCACAGTCTTCAGTATGGATTGTTGTTATTGTTGTGTGCCATCGAGTCACACCCGACTCATAGCGACCCCTCCTTGGGTTTCTGAGGCAGTATCACTACAGAGTAGATTGCCCCATCTTCCTTCTGAGGAGTGGCTGGTGGGGTTGAACCGCCAGTCTTCTGGTTAGCAGTCAGGTGCCTTAGGCACTATGCTACTAGAGCTCCTTCACTATGGATTACACCTCAGCAAAAAGAAAACAAAAATCCTGACACCTGAACTGATATGCAAGATTATGATAAACAGAGAAAATAGTGAAGCTGTCAAGGATTTCATTTTACTTGGATCCACAATCAATGCCTGGTGAAGAAAATCAAACAATGTAGTCCATTGGGCAAATTTGCTGCAAAAGATCTCTTAAAAGTATTAGAAAGCAAAGATACTACTTTGAGGACTAAGGTGAGCCTGACCCAAGCCATGGTATTTTAAATCACCTCATATGCATGTGAAAGCTGAACAATGAATACAGAGGACCAAAGAATTGATACCTTTGCATTACAATGTTGGTGAAGAATATTACATAAACCAGGGACTGCCAGAAGAAGAATGAACAAATCTGTCTTGGAAGAAGTACAATCAGAACGTTCCTTAGAAACAAGAATGATGAGAGTTAGTCTCACATACTTTGGACATGTTATCAAGAGGAACCAGTCCCTGGAGAAGGACATCATGTTTGGTAAAGAAGAGGGTCAGCGAAAAAGAGGAAGATCCTCATTGAGATGGTCTGACACAGTGGCTACGACAATGGGCTAAAACATAGTAACGATTGGGAATACAGTGCAGGACCAGGCATTGTTTTGTTCTGCTGTACATAGGGCCACTGTGTGCTGGAACCAACTCAATGCTTGTTGTTGGTGTTGTGTGCTGTCGAGTCGGCCCCAACTCATAGCAACCCTGCCTTGGGTTGCCAAGGCAGTATCACTAAGTTAGTAGATTGCCCAACCTTCCTTCGGAGGAGTGGCTGGTGGATTTGAAACTCCAGCCTTCTGGTTAGCAGTCAAGTGCCTTAGGCACTATGCTACCAGAGCTCCTAACTCGATGCTACCTAACCACAATAAGGACAACAAATATAAGAATCTACTTCTGGATTCTTAATCCTTTTCCGTTGATCTATATTTCTATCCTATGTCAGTATCACACTGTCTGTATTACTATAGTGTTATAAACTACTTATAAAATTGTTTTTTTTTTTTTTTAAATAAAACTATAGCTTTATAATAAGTTTTAAAATCAAGAAGCATGTGCCATACAACTTTGTTCTTTTTTTTTGATTGTTTTGATATTCTGGGTCCCTTGTATTTCTGGACTAATTTTAGAATCATCTTGGGTTTTGATAGGGACTGTGTTGAATCTATATATCAATTTGGGTAGTATTTCCATCTTATTAACATTAAGTCTTCTGATCCATGAACATGAATGTCTTTCTGTTTATTCTGGTCTTCTTTAATTTCTTTCAATGATTTTCAGTGTACAAGTCTTGCATTTCTTGTTAAATTTATTCCTAAGTATTTTATTCTTTCTTCTTGAAGCACCAGGGTTAAAAAGGAATCATTATTTTTGGACTTCACGTCTTACGCTCCATCCCTTTTGGCCTGACTATATCCACAGTAAAGAATGTTCACACCAGTCCTGGATATTTATAAACACCTTTAATGAAGAGAGAACTAACACTGATCTGTCATGAGGCAGTAAAATGGAGCACAGCACAGACTGGAATTAAACAACAGGCTCGAACTAAAACTCAGCCACTTACAGGAAGTAGAACTCTTGGAAAGTTACTTTCCTTCTCTAGTCTCAGCTTTCTCATCTATGAAATTAAGACAGCAATATCTACCTTTCAGAACTTCATGTGGATTAATAACAATACATGAAACATAAACTCCTTAAAGGCCAGGACTTTGTCTTGTTCTCTATCATATTCCTGGCCCCTAGATCAATGTCTAGAAATAGTAAGTACTCAATAAATATTTGTTAAATGAAATGATAAAATGTGTAATATAGTATCTAGCAAAAATAAAGACTCAATAAATGGCAGTAATAGTTATAATCACCATCATTATCATAAGATTATAAACGTCAGCATAATCTAATTCACCAATGAAGTAATAAGCAAACTGAATTATAGTGGTTACCCTAACCTAACTGGAACAGAAACACAAATAAATTTAGCCAGAGGTAACATAAATTTGGTAAGACCAAAGGAGAGCTTTAACAACTCCTATGGGGCACAAATATTGTAATTAATTTTTGTTTACTTGCCATTGTTGAATATAGGAAAGGCTGGAAAAGAAATTACCAGAGAAGGGAGAAATGTTCAAGTTTTGATAGAACTAGAAATAAAAAATCCACCAGGTCTAAATTATGTTGATCATAATAAAAATTACATTAACAATGTGAGGGTACTTTAAATTTTCAAAAGCAGAAGACAACATTCCTTAGGCTCTTATTTTCTGAAAAATTCCTCAGGTTAATTTAAAAAGAAAAAAGGGGGGAATGAAAAACAGAAAAGAAAGAGAAAAAGAGAAAGAACCCCACAGACATGCCAGGCTAAAAACATCCAGTTTCTGGCTTCTTACAGTTTCTCAAGCTTCCTAGAAGCATCTATAAAAATAGGGGAAAAGAATAAAAAAACTAACATCCAAAGCAAATTCCAAGTCCAACTGCCATGCAGCCTTTCAAAATGCCTTCTGCTGTTTCAACAGGCTGTTTTTTCATTTCCTGTAGTTTTATCTTCTAAAAAGATTGAGAGGGAGCTACTGTGTTGTATTTAAGGTATGGCAATAAGACCCTGAAATAATGGGTACTAATCTACAAACCCACCAGCCACTCCTTGGAAGGAAGGTTGGGCATTCCTACTTCCGTAGTGATACTGTCTCGGAAACCCAAGGAGGGGTCGCTATGAGTTGGGTCCGACTCGATGGCACACAACAACAACAACAACAACAGTCATTACTAAGAACTCATTGCTTTGCAAAATAATTATTCTTCCACTTAAATTTAATATCCATATTTGCAATCAAAAGAAGATGATTCTAGAATATGTCATAGATAGGATAAAGAAATAGTAAGAATTTTCAGTAAATAAAAACTATACTAACATTGCTAAACTGTGTTTTAAGAGCTGCTTGTTTCATCACATAAAATTAGAGGTCTTCATTGATGGACAGGATTTAAAAGACCTTTCTTACGATAATAAAATTTTTTAAAAATACAAATAATAATTTAAGGTTAAATAAAATACTTGGAGTCTGAAATAAAATTCACAATGCTGTTATTCTGGCATGCATTTTGCAATGATTTAAAAGCCTTTTCTCCTTTTAAAAACAATAATAAAACCTATGTATTTTTAATTTTTTAAACAATGCATGGGCTTAGCAAAAAAATAAATAAATAAATAAGCATACAAGAGTATAAATAAATGTAAAATTCTCCCTCCCTTACCCAGAGAGTTCTAACCCCCCAAAGAAAGCACAGTTAACTGTTTCTTATTAACAATCTGAAATTTTCCATGCAAAGACAAGTAATAACCAAACACATACACACAACAGAAGTTTCAATTCTATTATTGAGAAACATAAGCCACCTCTTTTAATACAAAATAATATTATGCACTTTTTTTTTTTTTTAATTATCAGGGTATGACTATAGTAATCAGAGAACCTTGAGCCGTAATTAACATCTACCATTCCCCTAGTTGATAATGAGTCCATTAGATAACCTGCCCAAAGGTCATTAGTATCAGAGCTATTCCTAACTCTTAGGACTTGGAAGGCCTGTATTTTCCTTCTTTGCATGTTTTTAAAGATGTTGCTACCTCCAACAGACCTTAGAACATCTTTCTCAAAATTGGAGGGGTGGGGCGATCCCAGAAATTTAGTTTAAAGGGAAGAAGTTGCATATTGTTCATCTTTCCCATTGATTCAACCTCATTCCATCAGGGGAATTTCATTCAGTTTCATTGACAACAGTTCTGCCTCCGAGGCAACACTCAACAGTCATATTCATCTGTAGCTTTAAGTAAACAAGTAAAAATAAAGGATAACCTTTATGAATTCAGCTAACTCCTATGCAAGCACAAGTGAAATGATGGATTTGATTTTCTCAGTTGAGTGCTTAAGAATTCAGAAAACTAACAAGCCCCAACCTGTACCCTGCGTATATTGGATACCTCATTAAGAAGCTCATGAGGCAAAGTTCTGGGTTCCATGAGAAGTGAATGAAATCTATCATAGATTTCTCATAATCCACTTACAAGAATCATGTGGCCCAATATTCACCCAACTGGTATGTGAGCAGAGCCATGAAGTCCACAGTGTCTAGAGATAACCCTGTTCCAAAGCTACTGTGTGCAGTGATGCTCAACAGTGATGAAAAGCACTTTACTGGATGACTGCTAGTAGAGTATGCAGTGGGGCAGGAGGATCAGAGAACTGAGTTGTAAGATGCAGAATTTGGTTTTGGTCACACCATGTGATCTAGGCCTATCTTCTTAGTGTTTTGTTTCTCAGTTTACCTGCTTTTTAAACAGTCACATTAGTATTTACTGGTCTGGGGAAGTTCAGAGACTTTTGACTAACAAAGTCCTTGCTCAAAGAGTATACTGTGCTTTTTCAGTACTTCTCAATTAAAGGGGAAAAAATCAACCAAGAAACAGTTATTTGCCTTCCTTCATATCATTACAAGGTTCTAGAGAAGTCAGAATCTCTATTATCCATTATATAATCTTTTGCTGGTTCTTTAAACCTTTCAGATTCACAAAGAAATAGAAGCTACCCCTTAAGCCTGACCTGGCACTAAATACGAAAACTTCTGTAGATTGTTAGCAATAAAAATGCCAAATAAAAATCTCCCGGATACACTCTCTCTCTGTATATGTTGTTACCTTGAGTTTCTGGGATTTGTCTCCAACGTAAACAGGACTAGTGTCACACTAGAGGTTACCTCAGCCCTTCTGAAAACTGTGACTGGCTAAGTTCTATGTCCTAAAACAAACACAGAAGGAGGGAGGGCCAGGCAAGTCACAAGGCTAATATTAACAAATGCCAGCTATAACTTCTACTAGTAAACAAAATATATTGAACCTGCAAAATCCCCTAAATTTTTAGAGGAGTGATTAATTATAACTTTTTTTCTCTATAAAGCATCTTCTTTCCAAATAACTGT
>NW_006921675.1:5936608-5947611 GCF_000298275.1 Orycteropus afer afer | reverse complement strand
TATATATATATATATATATATATATATACATACATACATATATACGTGTGTGTATATACTTTTAATCTTTTGCTAGGAGGAGGTCTGAAGCTGTCAGAAATGGTCAATAGTCATCCTAGTTAAGGAGCTCTGGTGGTATAGTGGTTAAGGCATTTGGCTACTAACCAAAAGGTCGGTGGTTTGAATCCACCAGCTGCTCCATAGAAGAAAGATGTGCCAGTCTGCTTCCATAAAGATTTACAGCCTAAGAAACCCAGTGGGGGTTGCTATGAGTTGGATTTAACTTGATGGCAGGGAATATGAGTTTTGTCCTAGTTGAGGAGAAGACATTTCCTTCTTCAGCCTACCTTCCATTGAAATCCACAGAGGCTTCTGTTCCTCAATTGGTACTAACATTTTAACTCTGTACACTAGGGAAAAGAAAATGAGTAAATCACTAGAGGTTGTGGAGAGTCAAAAAACACTGCAACAGTCACAGCAACCCACACTATAAGAGTTTTAGGAGTTACACACTGTAGGAGTAACAGTTTAGAATCTCAAGTCTTGGTGCCTAGTAATCTAATACTTTTGTTTTTGTTTTTCACCTTTGGGTTGCCTGCCTCTGGGTGATTTCATTTTGCTTTTTTTATCATCATATTCTCCATGGCAGGAAGAAAAGCATAGCAAATTGAAACTCAACTTGGTCATTTATTTCCTGGTTGCTCTCATAAAAGGTTTGATGGACAAAGAGAATGAAACCATTATGCTGACTTATATGAGGTTCTGAATTAAACAGGGAATTCATTTGATTATATTAATATTCTTTTTTTTAAATTGTGATTCGAGTGAAAATTTACAGAGCAAATTCACTTTCCATACAGCAATTCACATACACTTTGTCTCATGACACTGACTACAATTTACCACAATGCAACAGCTCCCCTCTCACTTCCTTCCAATAGTTACCTCTTCCCTGTGTCTGTCCCTCCATTCACTCCTGCCCCCTGAGCTGTCTCCCTGTACATAAGCAGCCCTTCTTTCTCCCATGATTGTTCTCTCCAAGGAGTGTATCTACCTCAAGTAAATGTTCAACTCATATGCCTGTCTTTTGTTGGGCTGGAAGCCACAGGTATGGGTTCAATCCCAGACCTGAAGGGCAGCTAGGGGCCATAGTCTCAGTGGTTCCACCAGGCTCTATCAGACCAGCAAACAGTCCCTTCCCCCCCCCCCTCACCAAATGATTTTGTGTTTTGTTCCACATTGTTCTCCCTCTCTATCCAGGATCTCCTACATAGATCCAACTCTGAGAGGTTGACAGTGGTAGCCGGGCACCATCTAGTTCTTCTGGTCTCATAGTCATATAGGCTGCAGACTGCATGGTGTACCAGTCACTAGGATTAATTGTTTCCATGAATCTTTGGTTTTCTTCATTCTTATTTGCTCTGGATGAGGAGAGACTCATCATTGTATATTATCAATATTCTTTGGAAATTAATAATATAAATGGCTACAGTTATCTCTGCTGTTTATAATAATCACCTGAAGTAGCTCAAAAGCTATCCACAAGTATTAAAAAAAAAGAGTACTGAGGCAGGAGTCAGGATGCAGGTAGAGTCCTCACATCTCTATTTGTTAGCTGCATGCCCCTTAATAAGCCATTTAAACCCTCTGAGCTTCAATAAACTCCTTCCAAATCTAGTGGCATTCCCAAGCTGCCCTTCAGGTCTGGGATTGAGTCATTTGAACCAGAAGGCTGGTGGTTCAAACCCACCAGCCACTCCTCGGAAGGAAGACTTGGTCAGCAATCTACTTCCACAGACATACGGCCTTGGAAACCCAAGGAAGGGTCGCTATGAGTCAGAATCAACTTGACTACACTGAGTTTTTTTTTTTTTTTTTTAATGGCAAGGGTGGCCCATATGATCTCTAAGCCTCTACTAAAAAACCAAACATACACTGTTGGGGTGGAGCGGATTCCAACTCATGGTGAAACCATGTGTTTCAGAGTAGAATTGTATTCCATGTGTTTTCAGTGGCCGTGATCTTCCAGTAGAAGATTGCCAGGCATTTCTTTCAAGGCATCCAGTGGGAGATTTGAACTGTCTACATTATAGTTAGTAATCAAATGCTTATTTCTTTGCACCACTCAGAGATTCCTAAGGCACTAAAAATCCCTGAAAATGATGAATTATTTTTAATCAATTAAATATTTATAGCCCTTTTGAAATGTATTAGGCTCAAGTAAAAATTATTCATAAAGATAAGAAAAGCAAGACACAATGGAGGGATGAGAGACAAGAGTGCACATCCCATAAACAGAGGAGCCAAGAACTACCGAACCTTGAGGAGCTTGTTGTAGTTGTTGCTCAGTCCCATCTACTCTGTTCTGACTCACAGCAACACTGTGTACAATAGAAGAAAACCACTGCCCTGCCCCTCACCATCCTCACAGTTGCTGCCACGTTTGAACCCATTGTTGCAGCCACTGTCTCAATCCACCTCATGAGAGGCTTCCTCTTCTTTCAGTGATTCCCCACCTTACCAAGCACAACGTCCTTCCTCAGGGACTGATCCCTCCTGATTCCCCACCTTACCAAGCACAACATCCTTCCTCAGGGACTGGTCCCACCTGATTCTCCACCTTACAACCATAATGTCCTCCCTTAGGGACTGATCCCTCCTGATTCCCCACCTTACCAAGCACAACGTCCTTCCTCAGGGACTTGTCCCTCCTGATTCTCCACCTTACAACCATAACGTCCTTCCTCAGGGACTGGTCCCTCCTGATTCTCCACCTTACCAAGCACAACGTCCTTCCTCAGGGACTGGTCCCTCCTGATTCTCCACTTTACCAACCATAATGTCCTTCTTCAGGGACTTGTCCCTCCTGATAACGTGTCCAAAGTACGTAAGACGAAGTCTCACCATCCTCATTTCTAAGGAAGATTCTGGCTGTACTTCTTCCAAGACAGATTTGTTCATTCTTCTGGCAGTCCATGGTATGTGTTTTGGTAGCATAGTGGCTAAGACACTTGCCTGCTAACCAGACGGCTGGTGGTTCAAACCCACCAGCCACTCCTCGGAAGGAAGGTTGGGCAATCCTACTTCCGTAGTGATACTGCCTCGGAAACCCAAGGAGGGGTCGCTATGAGTCGGGGCCGACTCGACGGCACATAACAACAACAACAACAATGCCATTCTGACAAGAAATGGGATGGTCTGAACAAATAAGAGTTTATTCTTACAATTTGGAGGCTTTAAGTCAGAGTTCAAAGTGTTAGGCTCTAGGGGCTGGGTGAAAGCCCCTCAACCTTGGGCTTCAGCTCTGCCTCCTGCTCCTGGTCCACTGAAGGTAGAGGCTTTTCTGCACTCAGCTGCTGGCTGCTGAAGTGACAAGCCTAAGGTTGACAAGTAATAAGGTATTGTCCCAATATTACCAAACCACACGCCCATTAATTCAAGTCCATTAAAAGTCCCAAGATCAGCAGAGCATTGCAGTCTGCTGATGACTCGGCTACATGCAGGGTCCAAGTGTGCCATGAGCTACAGAGCATTCCCCAAGGCTTCTCCTTACATACAGACCACATCCATCCCTAAAGCAGCCACTCAGCTGCTCACAGTAGATTCCACCATGGAGTTGATTACCAGTCTCATCATGGGGAATATTACATCCAGCTGCCCAGCCATTCAACCAGGCCTAGTCAAGCTGACACACAAACTGAACTACCACAGTATGTTTAACATTCTTCACCAGCACCATAATTCAAAGGCATCACTTTTTCTTTGGTCTTCTGTATTCATTGTCCAGCTTTCATATGCATACGAGGCAACTGAAAAGTCCATGGCTTGTGTCAGATGCACCTTAGTCCTCAAAGTAACATCTCTGTTTTTAAAAACACTTCAAAGAGATCCTTTGCAGCAGATTTGCCCAATGCAATGCATAATTTAGTTACTTGACTATTGCTTCCATGCACATTCATTGTGGATCCAAGTAAAATGAAATCTTCAACAACTTCAATATTTTCCCCATTTATTGTGATGTTGCTTATTGATCCAGTTGTGAGGATTTTTGTTTTCTTTATATTGAGGTATAATTCACACTGAAGACTGTAGTCTTCGATATTCAACAGTAAGTGCTTCAAGTTGTTTTCGCTTTCAGCAAGCAGTGTTGTGTCATCTTCATATCATAGGTTGTGAATGAGTCTTCCTCCAAACTCCTTCTTCTTCACATAGTCCAGCTTGTCAGATTATTTGCTCATCATACAGATTGAATAAGTGTGGTGAAAGAATACAACCCTAACGCACACCCTTCCTGTTTTAAACTATGTAGCATCTCCTTGTTCTGTTTGAATGGCAGCCTCTCGGTCTATGTACAGGTTCCTCATGAGCACAATTAATCACTCTGGAATTCTCATTCTTTCCAATGTTATCCATAATTTGTTCTGATACACATTGTCAAATGCCTTTGCACAATCAATAAAACACAAGTAAACATCTTTCTTTTTTGCTTTCAGCCAATATACATCTGACGTCAGCAATGATGTCCCTTGTTCCATGCACTCTTCTGAATCTGCTTAAATTTCTGGCAGTTCCCTATCAATATACATACAGCTGTAACCATTTTTGTTGAATTATCTTCAACAAAAATTTATTTGCATGTGATATTAGTAATACCGTTTGATAATTTCCACACTTCACTGGATCACTTTTGTGTGGAATGAGTACAAATATGGATCTCTTCTAGCTCGTTAGCCATGTCACTGTCTTCCAAATCTATTAGCAAAGACAAATGAGCACTTTCTAGTATTATATTCCTCAGTGCAGCTTGGACTTCTTCCTTCGATACCATTGGTTGTTAATCATATGCTACCTCCTGAAACAGTTCAACATCAACCAATTCTTTTTGGTACAGTGATTTTTTACACCTCTTCCATCTCCTTTTGATGCTTCCTGTGTCATTCAATATTTTGCCCACAGAATCCTTCAATATTGCAACTCAAGGCTTGAAATTTTTTCTGCAGCTCTTTCAGCCGGAGAGATGCCAAGCATGTTCTTCCCTTCTGGTTTTCTAACTCCAGGTCTTTGCACAGTTCATTATAATACTTTAGCTCTTTTACTTCATCATTTCTTCTTTTCACTTTAGCTACTCTATATTCAAGAGCAAGTTTGAGTCTTTTTTGACATTCATTTTGGTCTTTTCTTTCTTTCCTGTCTTTTTAATGACCTTTTACTTTCTTCACATATGATGTCTTTGATGTCATCCTTGGTCTTAGGTCATTAGTATCCAATGTGTCAAAAGTATTCTTGAGATGGTCTCTAAATTCAAGGTCATATTTTGGCTCTCATGGACTTGTTTTAATTTTCTTCAGCTTCAATTTGAACTTGCATATGAGCAATTGATGGTCTGTTCTGCCATCAGCTCCTGGCCTTGTTCTGACTGATGATACTGGGCTTCTCCAACATCTCTTTCCACCAGCATAGTTGATTTGGTTCCTGTGTATTCTATATGGCATGGTCCATGTGTATAATTGCTATTTATATTCTTGGAAAAGGTGTTTGCAAGGAACAAGTCATTTGGTCTTGCAAAATTCTATCAGGCAATCTCTCCTGTTGTTTCTATTACCAACGCCATATTTTTCAACTATTGATACAAACAGGCACCATATTGAAAGCCAATAAATTTTTCCCGCAAGAAATACAGGCTTTCAAATGTACACTTCTGTGTAACAGACAAGAGTTTTTACATATTCAATAAGCAAATGAGCATTCAATATGATTTATAAAAGTTTTAAAAGAATTTTTTTCTAGTAAAGAAATTTATATTTGATTATGTTTCCCTCTGTACTTGAGGTCTTTGGTAATACACTTCTATCTCCCTCCTTTCCCATTAAACTCTCACATGTTTACGTTGGCCAACTCTAATTGGAGCATGAACCAGGTCATAAGATAATAGCCTGATCAGAAAGAAAGTCTGAGAGGACTTCCCCCACACTTTGAAATTTTAAGTCTTGTCCAGGCACTCCCTCTCACCCCATACTCCTCTCATAAAATGGGGTATTTATTTATTTTTGAATCTCCTCAAAGGTGCCTTGAGAAGCCTGTCGAGTGAGCTGCCACTTTCCAGATATAATCGGTTTTCCTCAGTTGTTTGGCAGCTCTAAAGGCAGAAACCAAAAACTCTTCCGCTCGATTGGGCTTTCTCAATACAAGAGCTGGCATAGCCTCACACAAATTTCATCTAAGCGGAACAATAACAATATTAAGTTCCCTCCCATCACAACGGCCCTAGTGTTATTTGGTTGGATTGTCACTCCACCTGTCAGCTGCCACCAGAAGAAAAAGAATTTGCAAATTTACACAGTTTCTTAGGAATGTTCTTTCTTTCTGTCTTTATTTTTCTTTTTGGATTCTAACTTGCTGTAGCTACTATTTGTCAAGAACATGGGGGCTTAATTAAATGTAATTTTTTAATAATTTTCCTGGAAGGGAGCCCTGCTTACAAATGGAAAACTGTGCCAAAGAGCAGGGTTAACAAATGCAGCAAGCAGGTGACAGAGCACGGAATAGGGTAAAAAGTATGATATTTCGTATGATTGAGGCAAATGGTTCTAAGAAGATTTTGTTTGGGGGTGTAGGCTAGGGTGAGGGCTTAGGAAGAAGAAACAGGGAGTGTCTACATCTAGTTACAGTCAGGTAATTTTACACAATTTAGGTCAAACTTCAAAGACATGAAAACCTAAGACACTTTCATACATCCCTGAGCATTATGATTAAATATGGATAGATTGGAGTCACAGTATCCTACTGTGATGTTGTTGTTGTTATGTGCCATCGAGTCAAACCCGACTCATAGCGACCCCTCCTTGGGTTTCCGAGGCAGTATCACTACGGAAGTAGGATTGCCCAACCTTCCTACCGAGGAGTGGTTGGTGGGTTTGAACCGCCAGCCGTCTGGTTAGCAGGCAAGTGTCTTAGCCACTATGCTCCCAGAGCTCCCTCCTTGTCCTCCCTGTCTGCTTATCACTTGCTACTGTTTCCTGTGGCAGGAGAACCCCAAAATTCTTACTCTTTAGAGACTCCTACTGTGATAGTTATGTTTAATGCTACCTCATATTATATTTCTATTTGCTTCCTTTTAAATTGTCAGCTCCCCTCCTATAATATAGGATAGATCTGGGCAGGTACTATATTTCATTCACTGTGCTATCCACAGCCCTCAAACAGTGTCTGGCACTTAGTAAAAATGGATAGCTATTAAATGAATGGATGTTTATACTGGATTATAATCCATAGATTTATTCTATTTTATAATAAGTCAGTCAATAAATATTTACAATATGCTGGGGCTCTGACTAGGAGTTAGGAACCTGTGTTGATTAAGAGAAGTAACCATAAGCAGAGCTTATATAAAGGGATGTGGAAGTAAGGAGGAAAAGCCTCCAGACAGATTAGTAGAGTCAAGAAAGTTCTCCCAGTGAAGCTTCAGTTAGGTCTTCTTCAGAGTGAATCTTGTGGGAGGAAATGGAACATGCAGCCACATGATGAATTTGAGGAACTAAAAAGTCAGTTGAGAGAAATGGCAGAAGGTGGGTATCTTAGTTCTCTGGTGCTGCCATAACAAATACAGCACAAGTAGATTGCTTTAACAAACAGACATTTAATTTCTCACAGTTGAGGAGGCTAGAAGTCCAAAATTAGGGTGCCAGCTCTAAGGAAAGACTACCTCTCTCTGTTGTCTCTAAAGGAAGGTCCTTGTCTCCTCTGACCTTCTACTATAGGCCATGTTCATGTGGCTTGGCCTCTCTGCCTCTCGCTTGTTTAATCACTTTTATATCACAAAAGATATTGATTTAAGACATATCCTACACAAACCCTGACTCATTAACATCACAAATATCACTCATTCCCAAATGAGATTATAACAGGCACAAGAATGAAGAATTGCAATACATATTCCTGGAGGATACAATTCAATCCTTAAGAGTAAAATAAGAAATATTCAAGAGATTTAGCATGAAGAACCTTGGTATTACACTAAACTTAATCCTGGAAGCTGGAAGAAGACATTGAAAGGTTTAAGAAGGAAAATGGTAGGATCTGATTTGCATTTTGGGAATATCACTGCGGTAAAACTGTAGAGCAAGAACCAGAGAGGGGCAGGATAGAGGCAGGAAGACAAGTTTCTGTAGTCATCCAGACAGAAGGAATGAAAGTAAATCCATCCCTGCATTCATTCTTTCATTTCTTCAACCAAAAGTTCTGAGCGCCTGCTTAGCCAAGACTGTGAGCAAGGCACTTAGAATAGGTACTAGCAATAAGAATGGAGAAGGGTCAGCTTTAAAGCTGTTCAAGACGGGAGGGAAAGGAAAGGGAGGGGATGGGGAGGAGAGGGAAGGGCAAGGGAAGGAACACAAGATTTCTTCAAGGGATAAAAACAGTCTAAACACATAGTTCTCTAATGGTCTGATTTGACCTGAAGCTAAAATTCAGACAATCCAGAGAAATGAATAGAAAGCAAGTCATTCACATAATCTTTTATAAATATCAGAAGCAGGTACCTGAACAAGTGACCAGCAGAGAATTAAAGCTCTAATTTCTAAAAAGAACCTAAATACAGATTTTCTATGGTGTAACTTAAAAGTACCCATGTTCTTCAGTATAGCTAAAGCAGAGAGGAGAGTTAAAGCTTTCTTTAAAAATCAAGGACCCTAATGACATCACACTCTACACAGATAGGAATTTTGTAGAAAATACCCCACGAAAAATATGATGCAATCAAGCAGGAAAAAAAATGAGCTTTGAGTTGGACTTGGCTTACAGTTTTAGCTTTGTTATGTATTTCAGTGGCTCCACCTTCTGAAACTTGGGCAGTAGTCCCACTCCTTACAATGAAGGAAGTGACAGCCTCATCGGCCCACTCATGCTGGAGTACTGCTGGTCTCTAAACTGTTCCTAAGACTGTGCTTTCCCTCATGGAGGACAATAGATGTTTGCAGTCAATTTGCTCCATTGTCCCATTCCCTGCCTATAGAATTACAGGAGTTAGACAGCTTTCCTTCACCTGGTCCCATCTCTGTCCCCTTCAGCCTAAACTGGAAGCATTTCTACTGAGGTGGTTGACTGGATCTGTAAGTCACAAGCCTAGTCTCCTTAGCAAACAGTTGTTCAGACACACCTGTGGTGAGCATGCTGTCTTAATGTTTATAAATGAACTTTCTAAATCTGGTTTCATTTCACGTATTATTAGTTCACTCTTCAGTTCATCCCTTCCCTCCCACATTTTACTACAAGCTGCAAAGAGAAATCATACTCCCTCCTTCAATTCAAGATCTTGCTTAGAAATCTCCTCAAATACCCACATTCACTACTTATAATTTCTACTTTCCACAAAACATTCAAACATAATTCAGCCAAGTTCTTTGCTAATTTATAATAAGGATCTTCTTTCCTCCAGTGTCCAATAACATCCAGTAAAGGCCTCATCAGAAACACATTTAACATGCACATCTCCAGTGATGTCCTGTTCATGACAATAAACATGTGCACTAAGGTCTCCTCATTTCTTTCTGAGCTCTCATCAGAATCATCTGTTAAATTCACAATTCTACCACCAGTCTCTTCAAAGCAATCTAGGCTTTTACTATCAAGTGACTCAAAATTTGACTGGCCTCTGCCCATCACCCAATTCCAAAACCACTTTCATATTTTTAGGTATTTGTTAGAGCAGAACCCTAGTTGTCAAACAAAATCTGTCCTAATTTTCTAGGACTGCCATTAAAATGTCATAGAGTAAGTGACTTTCAAGAACAGAATGTATTGTCTGATAGTCCTAGAAGATAGGAGCTGGCCCTAGGAAAATCACTCAATGTTTCTGAATCTGTTTCCTTTATCTACAATATGCAGGTTATAAGGATCAATAAATAGGATAATAAAGTACTAGCATAGTATCTGATATGTGAATATAAAATAAATGAGTGGTGGCATGTTTGGGTAGGTGGGGAGTACGTACCAACAAAATTAACTCAGCAATAAATAGTATGCATGAAACTGAGGGAAGTGAATATGGAAACATCTCTCTATATATACGGTATAGATACAGATAGAACAGAGCTTCCCCTGATGGGAGTGTATCATGTTCCTCAAGAGTTTTGTTGGGCTGAAAATAAGTTGAGAATAGTTTTAGACAAAGACTTTTTTTTTTTTTTTTTGCCTTCTTTCAGTTGCATAAAATTAGTCAGTGTTCAATGTTGGCTATAAATAGGAAGAATCTACACATTAAATAATAAAGGCCAATAAAATAACCCATTCATCTAATTTCTAAGTAACCACCCACATATTGCTACTGTATATCATCAGATTTAAAATCTAGCCAAAAGAATACTTATGATAAATGACTTAATTATAAACCTATCCTTGCCAGGAGAAGAATTTTAATTGAAAAAAGCAACATAAAAAAAAATAACCAAAGCCTGCTTGCGATAGTAACCATTCATTTTGTCTTATGGCAGGTATACACATGCACTTGAAAAAAAAAAAAAAAAACTGCTTTCCTCCTTAGGTATCATCACCTAAGAATAAAGAAGGAATTCCTTTTTCTCCAGAAAATGCTATTAAAAGTCAAAAAAGGATGATAAGATGAATTTATTTAGGTGCATTTTTCCTCTCTACAGGTATCTCACATATCAATCACAACAGTTCCAACTGTTTTATTTCTACATTTCAATTCACTCTTTTTTAGCTATTTAGTCATGTTGACTCTGACTTATAGTACAACAGAACTAAGCACTACCCAGTCGTGGGTCATCCTCTAACTGTAAGCATGCTCAAGTCCATCCTTACAGCTATTTTCTGGTTACTTTTCCTAAATAATATTCATCGCTGTCCTATCATCCAAACCATTGGGTTAATTATACTATTCAGACCATAACACACTATTATTATTAGTCTGTTCCAGGCCCATCTCTTAGTTTTTTGTTTTTTCTTGTTCTCTTTATTCCCAACCCCCATTCTTCCCTACCACTAAA
>NW_006921675.1:5916934-5934518 GCF_000298275.1 Orycteropus afer afer | reverse complement strand
GCTGTATGAAAAGTGAATTTACTCTGTAAATCTTCACCCAAATCCTAAAAAAAAAAAAAAGAATGTGTATTCTGGAAAAAAACCCAAAAAGAGGATGGATCCAAGGTGGTGGACTAGGCAGATATACTATCCAGATCCTCTACAACAAAGATCTGAGAAACCAACTGAAATGGATACAAATGACAATCCTGAAACCAAGAGCTTCAAAAGAAAGGATAAACAAGGAGATTAAATATCAATTAGAGGAAGATACTGAATGAAAACATGTACAAGGAAGTGTACAGAGTGGTGAATTGCCAACTGGCACAGCACAGTGAAGCCATTTTGAATTACTGCAAACAGTATTCTGATTGGGGCGCAAACCAGATAACTGGCTCAGTGTGTCCTGGATTGCACAAGCACTAGCATCGGTGATGGGCAACTAGATACGCATGATCACCCACTTAGCCCGCACAACCTCCCAGTGAACAGAGGCACAGCCTCCTCCCCACCCTACCCACCAGCAGCTGGTCAAATCCTCCCACTGCCAGTGCCCTTTTTTTAATCCCTTGGAGCTCGACCCTCCTGCTACCTCCCGGGTCAGCTGCACCTGCTCTCGCCCCTTTACAATTGGCAGTGTCTCTATGGTCAGCAGGTTCTGAGCCTGCCCCTCCACAGTCAGAAGTGCATGTTCCCATGGATTGAGCTCCATGTTCCCACTGCAGCTGTCTATAGCAGTTAATGCATATGCCAGTATTATGGCACTTGCTTTTTCCTTTTTGTTTCTTCTTAGTACTTCCCTCTTCCTCCACCTCTTGCGTTTTTTTTTTTTTTTTCAATTTTTATTCCTATTCCCCCTGCTTTTATTATTTTTTTTCATCCAGCAGAAAAAATACATCACCCTCTGCCATCCCCATGGCCACTAGCACCCACCCCCAGGCCACAGCATTTGGTGGCGTACTCAACCACAGAGCAAGTGTCATGTTCCAGCCACAGCCGAGTTTGGTAGCTAGTGCTTACACTAGTACTATGCTTTTTCCCCCTCTTTTATTAATTTTTCTTTCTTCTTAGTTATTCCCTCAATACCACCCACTTGTTTTTTTCTTTCCACTCCTCATACCCCTTTTTTTTGTCCCCTAATAGTTGGATGTCAACAGCCCTATGCAGCCATGCCAGGAACACCTACCACCTCACTCACTAGGCAAGTGCCACCACCCATTCCAACACCACTAGATAAAAAAGAGAGGGTAGCTAACTCCTGCCCAGCCTACCCTAAGCTGTTCTACACAGCCAGTGATGAGAGACTCACATCCACACTCCCACCTGCTACAGAATCCACTAGGAAACAGATGGTAAGTGTCCCAGTTCTGCCAAACAAGTTGACAGAATAATACACCTACCCTATTGCCCAGATTTGTTAAAACAAAAACAAAGCAAAAAAGCAATGTGAAACAAATCAACATGCAATCAACATATAAACACAATAACACCACAGTACCTCATAGACAACTTCAAATCACACAAAAAGAACAGGATAAGATGGCACAAGTAAATGACCAAAATATATGGCCAGAAAAACTCTCAGAGGGAGAAATGGTATTGGAATTGCTTAATAAGGAATTCAAAAGAATTATATTTAAGTCCCTACAACAGATTAAGAGAGAGATCAAGGAAACCACAGACAAAATCAAGGGGGGGAAAAAAAGACAAAACTGTACAAGAATTCAAGAAAATACAAGAACGAATTGACAAAATTAATGTAAAATTAGAAACCATAAAAAAAAACAGCACACAGAAATCCAGAAGATGAATACTAAAACTTCAGAGATAGATAATGCACTGGAAGGGCAAAGGAGCAGAAGTGGATCGATGGAGAATCAAATTAGGAAAAATTGAAGACAAATATCTTAATATGAATCTGTTAGAGGAACAATCAGAAAAAAGAAGGTAAAAGAAAAAATGAAGAAAGACTAAGAATCATATGAGACACCATCAACAGGAATAACTTATGTGTGGCACAATTTCCAAAACAGGAAGAGACAAAAACAAAAACACCCAGAAAACTGTCAAAAATGTGTTGAAAGAAAACTTTCCTAATATCATAAAAGACAAGAACATATACATAGAAGATGCTCAACATATCCCAAATAGGATCAATTCCAAAGAAAATTAGTAAAACATACCATACTCACACTTTACAAAACCAAAGACAAAGAAAGAATCCTGAAAGCAGTTTGGGGAAAACAAAAAGTTACTACAAAGTAGAACCAACAGGACTAATGTTTGATTTCTCAACAGAAACCATGCAGGAGGAAAAGCAATAGAATGACATATGTAAAACTCTGGAAAAAAAAAAAATTGCCAACCAAGAATTAGATATCCAGCAAAACTGTTCCTCAAATACAATTTGAAGCTAGGGCATTTCCAAATAAAGAGAAATTAAGCAAATTTGTACCTTGCTATACTCGAGCCCATCATTGCAGCCACTGCGTCAATCCATCTTGTTGAGGGTCTTCTCCTTTTTCACTGACCCTCCATTTTACCAAACATGATATCCTTCTCCAGAGAATGGTCCCTTTTGACAACATAATCAAAGTAGATAAGACAAAGTGTGGCCATTCTCACTTCTAAGGAGCATTCTGGCTGCACTTTTTCCAGGACAGATTTATTTTTTCTTCTGGAAGTCCACGGTATTTTCCGTATTCTTTGCCAACACCATAATTCTAAGGCATCAACTCTTCTTCAGTCTTCCTTGTTCACTGTCCAGCTTTCACATATATATGAGGTAACTAGAAATATCATGGCTTGGATTAGGCACACCTTAGTCTTCAAAGTGACATCTTTGCTCTTTACCATTTTAAAAAGGTCTTTTGCAGCAGATTTGCCCAGTGCAAAACGACATATGATTTCTTAACTGCTGCTCCAATTGTGTTGATTGTGGATCTAAGTAAAAAGAAACATTTGATAACTTCAATATTTTCTTCATTTATCATAATGCTCCTTATGGTCCAGTTGTGAGGATTTTCATTTTCTTTATGTTGTTGTTGTTGTTGTTACTTGCCATTGAGTCGGACCCAACTCATAGCAACCCCTCCCTGGGTTTCCAAGGCAGTATCACTATGGAAGTTATAATCCATACTGAAGAGTGTAGTCTTTAATATTCATCAGTAAGTGCTTCAAGACATCTTCACTTTCAGCAAGCAAGGTTGTACCATCTATATATGGCATATTGATAATGATTCTTCTTCCAATCTTGATGCCACTATCTTCATATAGCCCAGCTTCTCTGATTATTTGCTCAGCATACAGATTGAGTAAGTATGGTGAAAGGATACAACCCTGACACACACTCTTCCTAATTTTAAACCATGCAATATCCCCTTGTTCTGTCAGAACAGCCTCTTGGTCTATGTACAGGTTCCTCATGAGCATAATTAAGTGTTCTGGAATTCCCATTCTTCTCAATGTTATCTGTAATTTGTTATTATCCACACAATCAAATGTCTTTGCATAATCAATAAAACACAAGTAAACATCTTTCTGGTATTCTTTGCTTTCAGCCAAGATCCATCTGACATCAGCAATGATATCCCTCATCCCATGCCCTCTTCCAAATCCAGCATGCATTTCTGCAAGTTCCCTGTCAGTATACTGTTGCAACCATTTTTTAATTATCTTCAGCAATTTTACATGTGATATTAATGATATTGTTCAATAATTTCCACATTCTGTTGGATTGCTTTTCTTTGGCATGAGCACAAATATGGATCTCTTCCAGTCAGTTGGCCAGGTAGCTATCTTCCAAATTTCCTGGCATAACTTCCAGTGCTGCATCTGGATGCCTATTGAAACATCTCAATGGGTATTCCATCAATTCCTGGAGTCTTGTTTTTATTTAAATAGCATTTAGAAATACTTGTAAGCTGTATTTTAAAATATCCACTATTATGTAACCAAATCAAAGGGATTCAAACTGAAAACACAAAACTTTGTGCAGTCTCAAAAAAAGAAAAAAAAAAAAAAACCACAATGTGTATTGCCCATGAATCTGTGACTTTACTCCAGGGGACATACCCTACAGGGTACAGGGATGCTCCTTACATCACCATTGTGCTAACAGGGAGACACACAATCCACTTCTTTTTAATGTCATATGAAACTGTATATGCAAAAACTCACAATGTGAAAACATAATCTCCTTATCAAGAAACACTAAACTTTAAAGTAAAAAACAAAGAGTCTATCATACATTTTCTGTAGGAAAGTAGGAAATTAGGGCATGTTTGCAAATATGAACTACATAATACAAAATAAAATAGCTCACATTTGCAAATGGTATTATTTCCTATAGAATCAAAATATTTTTTAAAAATAATACCTTCTACAAACTCAGTCCCTAAATATCTCATTGTTGTTGTTGTTGTTATGTGCCATCGAGTCAGCCCTGACTCATAGCGACCCCTCCTTGGGTTTCCGAGGCAGTATCACTACGGAAGTAGGATTGCCCAACCTTCCTTCCGAGGAGTGGCTGGTGGGTTTGAACCGCCAGCCGTCTGGTTAGCAGTCAAGTGCCTTAGCCACTATGCTACCGGAGCTCCCAAATATCTCATAGGGTATTATTATACTTATTTAAATGCAATAGTAATGTACCTTGACAGTAGTGAATTTAGAATCACTGATTAAAATTGCTAATCTTACCTTGTCATCCTATGATGTGACAGCATTCAAAGGATAACAAAATTAAGTTTTCTAGTGTTATACCTATCTTTCAGCCCCAAGAGGATCTTATAAAATAAGATCTTATAAAATATTAATATAAGTGTATGTAATTAATATAAGTTTATATACACTTATGTAAAATAAGTGTAGCCATCAGTTCCCAAGAACTATAGCATATTAAACGCTGGAAGCTTAGTGAGATGGTGCTGCTATAATGCTCTGAGTAAGTACCCCAAGCACTGCAGAGAACAATTTGATGGACACAGTGTTCTTGTTAGTGTCACACTTCGCTTTGGAGTTCCCACACACCTGTGGCTCGGAGTCAGAGAAAGATCTCTGCGTGCCTGGATTTAAAAAAACTACAATAATTTGGCCATGGGAAAATCAGTGAAAACAACTTGAATTATAAATACACAATTCAGTTTTTTTCTAATATCTCTAGGTTTTTGCTTACTTTCCTAAAGTTTAGATATAAATCTGAAATGGTATCACTTGGGGATAAAAAGCAGACAAATATCTGCTGCCTGCACACATTGGGTCGCCATGCATGGGAATCAACTGGACCTTAACTGACTACATTCTACAGCAGTTAACAACAGCCTCTCTTACAAGAAGCTGCTATCCTCAAATGTGACTGACATTTTAAAAAGGTCTGTGCCCAAAGCCGGCATTTTCACCCACACAGACTCATATACCTGACACAGGCTACCAAAGAAGCACATTCAGGAGGAAAAAGTGTGTGTGCAAAATGCAAGGGACGCTCCAGGCAGGGACCGCAACTTGATAGGCCCAGGCAGATTGGGATGTATGGCTTTGCTCCATCAAAAGGTCATTTGAAGTACAGTCTTTTATTTTTATAGTAGAGTATTGAGTTCTGAGGTTTCTGATACACCCCAGGGAGCCGGCAAAAACTAGTCGCAGTGCTGTGCCAGCCCCCTGCCAAGTCACTAATGAAGATGGGGAACTATGAGCACACCCAAATAAAACACAGGAAAAGGCAAAAAGGGGCTCCGCGCCTGGTACACTCCTTTTATACCAGAGAAGCAACCTTTTCTGTACTTAGGGACTAATGAGTCGTGAACAGGAGGTGGGAACAAATCACACAGTGCGTTACCGGGGGACAACACGGTTGGCTTTGTGTTTAGTAGCTGGTTCAGTTTTCAGAGCATTTCCCAGCAAGGACCAAAAGCAACTTGAACAAAGGAAACCTAGTAGTTAGATACTTGAACTGTGTCCATTTATTCTCCAGAGAACTGGTGCTTCAAAATTGGAATGATTGGTTTTGGGTGTGTCTGCTTGAGTGTGTGTGTGGGGGGGCTTGATATAGGTATGGGGGCCCGATGAACCAAATAAAGGTGGATTGATCTGAAAAGTTCATGAAGTGTATAAAATGATGAGATATTTTTAAAACTTTTTTTTCAGACTTGTTATTTTGAAAATTTCTATCTCTTATCTAAGGTACAGTCTCTCAGAAGACTTTTAAAGGGAGTACAGAAATAAAGCCTAAGGAGATATTTTCTTTTCCATCTTCACCACTTAATTAGGAAGAGCTTTTACTGTGTTCAAGGTTTTAATTGCCTCCTCCCCTCCCCAAGCTCTGTCTTAAATTACACCCATAAAGCAACTGAGCTGGAGCCAAACAGACATCTGAAGCTTCTCTCATGTAGGAAAAAAAACACCAGCACAATTACCCTAGACACCATTTTTCTCCTTTCCTTCTTCCTCCGTCTCTCTCCTCTCACTCCTCTCTCCCCCCCGACACACACACCTCACAGCCATCCTTGGCAGAATTTCTCCTGCCATAACTGATAGCAGCAATTTCTGCAACGTAAGAAAGTTTTCGATAATCTGAAGAAATGGAAGAAAACGATAAAAAAGGAAATCTATTATACAGAGGAAGGAGATGAATAGGCAGGCTACTTTGGTAAAAATAAATAAATAACATCACCTCAGTTATAAGTGAAATTCTTTCATGGAAAATGGCAGTGATCCAAAAAGAATTAGATCCACTCTCATATATCTTAGTAATGTAGAATATTTCCTCTTTTCTCTCCATTTACTGTGACAACATATAGGTCAACAGAAGATGTCTTCAGTGGCCACAGGATTATCATAAGATCTTAGTCCCTAACTACATTCAGATCAAGGATATCATCATTAACACCTATTAGATCCATAGAGAAATGAGATCCTTCATTTTGATTTGAAATTCTGACAAATTCAGAGTGTGCTTACTACTCTGCAATTTTATCAATAATTTTAAATATTAAAAAAAAAAAAAAAAAAAAACTTGCCATCAACTTGATCCTGACTCTCGGTGACCACATATGTCAGAGCAGAACTGTGTTCCATTGGGTTCTCAGTGGCTGATTCTTCAGAAGTAGAGCACCAGGCCTTTCATCTGAGGTACCCATGGGTAGACTTGAACCTCCAACCATTCAGTTAGCAGCAAGCATATTTATCGTTTGTGTCACCTAGGGATTCCAATGGGAGCTCTGGTAGCAATAGTGCCTAAGGCACTTGACTGCTAACCAGAAGGCTGGTGGTTCAAACCCACCAGCCACTCTCGGAAGGAAGGTTGGGCAATCTACTTCCATAGTGATACCGCCTCGGAAACCCAAGGAGGGGTTGCTATGAGTCGGGTCCAACTCGACAGCACATAACAACAATAACAAGGGATTCCAAAGTAATATCAGCTCCTCTAATCCTCTAATTCTTATAATCACCATAAATCTAGACATCTTTAGGTATTACCACAGAGTAGGAAACTGAGGGTATTCCAGGGAGTAAATGACCAAGGCCACATAGCTTAGTCAATGACAGAGTCAGGATTTGAATTCAATTTTTTCTGGCTCTAAAGTCCACCTTCTTTCCATTAAACCTCAGAAGAGAATGAGTTATAATCAACCCTTCACTATTTCAACAGTATAGTTTTGTTTTGTTTTGTTTTGTTTTAAGCTTAATACCACAATAGCCCAGAGTTTTCCACAAACCACCCAGCAGAGATAAATAATCCTGAAGAATCATAATGGGAATAACATCTTTGCTAGTTAGGGTAGACTGGCTGCAGGCTATCTCTAGGTATACTATCTATGACACTTGGGAAGTCTCCAGAGGGTCTCAAAATACACTGTTACTGTGCTTATTTAGAGTAGGATTGGACCCCAAGCTCCAACCAAACCTAAGCTGACTCAGAGTCTAATTCTAGTCCATGCCAGCTGCTCAAAATAGAGACTCACCCCTCCTGGGGAGCAATGGACCTTAGGGAATTCAGAAATGGTATGGACTACTCTAGGAGTCCTTTAATGCCTCTCTTGTCCTCTGAACCTTCAGGAAGCCTCAGAAATATTATTCTTTCAATAAGTTCACAAGATTAGAAAATAATTTGGGTAAAATATAGACTTTCCTCATCACTACCAACACCTCTCCACTTTGGAAGGTGTCCTTCCTACCTAAGATTAGTCCTTCATCCTGTGCTCTGGACTCATTACATCCCATTTTGTTTCCAGACCCATTTTCCCCTCTCCTGTATCAACCTGCATATCTCCAGTGATTCCTTCCCATGAGCATTTAAATATGCTGAGCCCACATCCCCTGCTTACAAACAATCTTCAGTCTCTTCTGTTCTTCACGGCTAAAATACATGACCTACACCTGCTGATGTCATCCACCCACCTCTCATTTTTCCTCAACCAAATGTACTAGACTCCTGCAACCACCAGCCTACCAAAAAGACTTTCAGAAAGTCACCAATGTTTTTCAGTTGCAAAATTCAATGTCTTCTTCATAGTCCTCATCTTACTTGACCTCTGTGGTAAAGGTTATATGTCAATTTGGCTAGTCCATGATTCTAAGTGGCTTAGCAGTTATGATGTAGTTATTCCCCAATCCAATGTAATGTAATGACCTCCATAATGAGATCTGCTATAAGCAGTCAATCAGTTGAAAGGGCATTTCCTTTGGGGTGTGGGCCTGCTGCTAGTATATATGGAAAAGCTCTAAGAAAGTCCTCTGGCATTTTGCTCATTTTGGATCCTACATTTAGCTCATCATCATTTCTGGTTCCAGTGGCCTGCCATGTTGCCTGCCAATCTTGAGACTGTGATCTTTGCAGCCTGTGAGCCAACAATCTGCCATTTTACCTGCTGATCTTGGATTTGTCAGCCTCTGAAGCCAGCAGCCTGCTATACTGCCTGCCAATCTTGAGTTCATCAGCCCCTGCAGCTGCGTAAGTCAGGAATAGTATCCAGATTGATGTTGACATTTGATCCATGGACTTGGGACTTACCAACCCATGCAACTGTATGTGCCATTTCCTTGCTGTATGTATATATATATATATATATGGTGGAGGGGGGTTGGTAAGGAGGGACAGCGAGAGAGAGAGAGAGAGAAGCTCTCATGGTGTAGTGGTTAAGGCATTTGGCTGCTAACCAGAAGGTTGGTGTTTTGAACCCACCAGCTGCTCCAAGGAAGAACGATGAAGCTGTTTGCTTCTGTAAAGATTTACAGCCTTGGAAATCCAATGGGAGGAGGGCACTATGAGTTGGAATCAACTTGGTCACAATGAGTTTGGTCTCTCTGGTATATAACTGATTCTGCTTCTCTAGAGAACCCAGCCTAAGACAACCTCTTGTTGTTGTTGTTATGTGCCATTGAGTCGGCCCCGACTCATAGCGACCCCTCCTTGGGTTTCCGAGGCAGTATCACTACGGAAGTAGGATTGCCCAACCTTCCTTCCTTCTGGTTAGCAGTCAAGTGCTTTAGCCACTATGCTACCAGAGCTCCTGAAATAATAGATGGAGACCTTAAAATCAAAGAGTGAAGCTGCTCTGATTATCTGTATTCATCTCACTCTAAAATCTTGTATAATTCCCATTTTCTTATCAATAATACAATTGCATTCTCTAAATAAAAGTTGTCTCTTCTACCTATAACATAAAGAGCTCTGGTGGTCCAGTGTCTAAGGCATTTGACTGCTAACCAGACGGGTGGCAGTTCCAACCCACCAGCCGTTCCACAGAAGGAAGATGGGACAATCTACTTCTGTAAAGATTTACTGCCTTGGAAACCTGATGGGGGTTGCTAAATGTTGGAATCAACTTGATGGCAGTGAGTACTGGGTACCTATAAAATAGGATGTGTTGTAGTCATCAAAATTAGAGGTCTAATTGGGACTCTCTATTTTGCCAGTAAGGAGCTCTGGTAGCATAGTGCCTAAGACACTTGACTGCTAACCAGAAGGCTGGCGGTTCAAATCCACCAGTCACTCCTGAGAAGGAAGGTTGGGCAATCTACTTCCGTAGTGATACTGCCTCGGAAACTCAAGGAGGGGTCGGTATGAGTCAGGGCCAACCTGACGGCACATAACAACAATAACAACATTTGCCAGTAAGAGCCGTGAACCAGCATGTGTACTGAACAAGAACTCCAATGAATAGGTTTTACCTTGGATGAGGAAAGAGACTAGATGTACATGTACATAGATGATATACAAACACCACAGATATGTCAGACTAGAATAAATAGCTCTCAGCTCCCAGTACTTGTATCTAGGTGTTCTCAAAAGTTAAAAACACAATTTAGAAGTAAAAAGCAACCAGAAAGCAACATTAATCATTATTAACAAAAGTAAAAGATTAGCAACAGCATAAATGTCCATCAGTAGAGGCCTCTGAGTCCTGGTGGTTCAATGGTTAAAACTCAGCTGCTAACTAAAAAGTTAACTAAAAAGTTAGCAGTTCAAACTCACCAACTGTTTTGCAAGAGGAAAGACTTGGCCATCTGCTCGCATAAAGATTACAGCCTAGGAAATCCTAAGAGACCGTTCTACTCTGTCCTATAGGGTCACTATGAGGTGGAATCTACCTGCTAGCACACAACAACAAAAGGGGCTTGGTTTAAAAAAAAAAAACCTCAAACATAGATACCAAAAGGCTATAAGAAAGAACAAAGTAAGCTTTTTAAGTATGAACATTAAATGATTTCCATGATATGCTGATAAGCAAAAATTTCATGAAGTTATAGAATAGTAGGTATATACACAGAGATCTATACGTCTTCTATGTGCATAAAATATTTATGGAATGAAACAAAACAAACTAGTAACTTGAGTTGTCTTCAAGAAGGCTACTAGGATGACTTGGGAGAAAAAGTAAGCAAAAGGCTTACTCCTATATATCGCTCTGTACCTCTGGAATTTTTAACCAAGTGAATGTATTTCATATTAAAAATAAATAAAACTGAAAATTTTTTAAAATCTTATTTGCAAAAATGTTGTCTAATTGGTTCATTAGGGGGGAAAAAAGAATTATTTATCTATTATTTATTGGGCAATCTACTTCCACAGTGATATCGCCTCAGAAACCAAGGAGGGGCCGCTATGACTGACTCAACAGCAGTGAGTTTGGGTTTATATATATATATATACACACACACACACACATACACACATATACACACAGAGACATATATATATATACACACACATATACACACACAGAGAGACATATATATACACATGTGTGTGTATATGTGTGTGTGTGTGTGTGTGTATATATATGGAACTCAATAAGGAGTTCTGGTAGTGCAGTGCCTAAGGTATCTGACTGCTAACCAGAAGGGAGTTCTGGTAGTGCAGTGCCTAAGGTATCTGACTGCTAACCAGAAGGCGGGTGGTTCAAATTCACCAGCCACTCCTCAGAAGAAAGACTGAGCAATCTACTTCCGCAGTGATACAACCTCGGAAACCCAAGATGGGGGTCACTATGAGTTGGATCCGACTCTACGGCAGTGAGTTTGGTTTTTGCTTATAAGTAAGTTTTGGTTATCAGTAAGTCCTTTCAATATGTGGATCAATATATGTGCCTCAACATTCCATTAACATGACACTAGTAAGAGCTCCTTACTAGTGTCATGTTAATGGAATGTTGAGGCACATATATTGATCCACATATTGAAAGGACTTAGTGGCTAAGACACTTGCCTGCTAACCAGACAGCTGGCGGTTCAAACCCACCAGCCACTCCTCGGAAGGAGGGTTGGGCAATCCTACTTCCGTAGTGGTAACTGCCTCGGAAACCCAAGGAGGGGTCGCTATGAGTTGGGGCCGACTCTACGGCACATAACAACAACAACAACAGTAAGAGCTCCTATGGTGGTTAAGTTTGTGTGTCTACTTGGCTGGGCCTGGTTGAGTGGCTGGGCAGCTGAATGTAATTATTCCCCATGGTGAGACTGGTAATTAACTCCATAGTGGAATCTACTAGAGTAGCTAAGTAGCTGCTTTGGGTATGGGGTCTGCTTCCTGTATATAAGAAACAGCTTTGGGAATGGTCTCTAGCTTATGGCATGCTTGAATCCTGTATGTAGCCATGTCATTGTTCAGCAGCGTGTCATGCTCTGCCAACCTTGGGACTTTCAATGGACTTGAATTAATGGCCTGCCATGTGGTTTGGTAACATCAGGACTATGCCATTTTATTTGTTGACCTTGGGCTTGTTAGCTTCAACAGCCAGTAGCTGCCTAAGTGAAGACATGCCTCTAGGTTCAGTGGCCTGGGAGCAAGAGGCAGAGCTGAAGCCCAAGGTTAAGGGGTTTTCACACAGCCCCTAGAGCCTGGCACTCTGAACTCAGACTTAAAGCCTCCAAACTGTGAAAGAACAAACTCCTGTTTGTTCAAGCCATCCCGTTTGTGGTATATTCTTGTCAGAGAGGCACTAGGTGACCAGAACAGCTCCTAACCAGTAACTTAGGGGAAAAAAAAGAAAAAAACTGTAACAGTTTTCACTTCAATATCTGTCTTTCCGAATCAATATAGTACTTGCAATGAAAAATACAATACATGAAAGTTCAATCAGCGATTACCAATAAAGTTCATTTTCCTTAATTGTGAAAAAGCTAAAACGTATTTCAGCCTAATTTACTTGTCCATCAATAGCCTTTGAGTCTCTTCCCACCACCACCAAAAAGACTACAACTTTCTTCAGAAGTTTAATTCAATGTCACCACAAGCCTTAGCATGGGGTAAAATAAATTTTTAAAATATCTTTTTTTTTAATTTATTGCTCAAATGTTTATTATAAGTAAATTAGTATACACGTAAAGAAGTAAGTTTTTGACACATGTGATTCTAAACATAAATACGATAAAATGGGGCTCTGCCCTGGTGCCTCTCTTTACAGAAACATCTATTTCATTTAATGATGTGATTGTGTGACCCGAACACAAGCTCCTCTGAGCTGGGGCCACAGTCCTACTTGTACTTTCCAGAAGGAAGCTCAAGAAGCATTTGTATCATTGGCCACCGTCTAAAAGGGAGGGGGAACACCTCATTATCAGTTATGTCAACCCCCAACTTGTGATCTGTGGAAGACACTCTTTAGTACTTAGATAAACAGTACTAAACAATTACCAACTTTCAGGCATCTCATTATAGGACAAAATTCCATATTAAAGCAATATGATGAATGATGAATAATTGTTAACTTCTGACTTCAAAACCTTCAGGACAAGATCATTTCTCAAGGCTGTGCTACAGACCGTCAGGTCTCCAATTAAGAACTTGCTTTCCACTGGACTCTATAAATCAGATCAGGTCAAGATTTTGTGCACGGCCTTGTCAAAGATCAGGCATTACTATGGCTCTGACTTCCAGGGATTCAATAGACTTTTTTTTTTTTTAATGTTGAAATTTAACCACTAATAGTTTATCTGAAATTGATGGTGACACCAGATATTGACTCTGAAACTTTTTCTTCAATCAGTATTAGATTAGGTATGCATTTTAAGGATCATGGTAAAACATCTAATCTTCAGCTCAGAAATTATAGGTATACGTTAATGCTCTTGAGGAGAACCCTGTACTGATCAAACCCTCATTCATGGCAATGCTTCATAACTAATGACATAGGTTAAAGGAAAAGAAGCCTTTTTCAATAGAGCAGAGAGAAGCTTTCAGAAAAGGCCAAACACTTTTAACTGGTCTGCACTTTAGATTGTGGACACACCTCTTGCTATATACCCTTCAATGGTCTAGAGCTTGGGTTTTGATAGACACTCAAAAGTAAATGCAGCTAATCAAACATTTGCCCTTATCTGAAGAGTGTGTTGGGTACCAAGTGTGTTATGGAATGTAATTAACATGCTTTGATTTTGAAAACGCCCAGAGAACTGGAAAGGAATATAAATAAAAGAATGGAAAATACACATGCAATTGGACATTATAGAGTCAGAGGAGTGGGCAGAAAATATACAAATGAGATGACGCTGATACATCTGGAGAAGAAACACTAGCTGATTCATCCTTAAGTTGAAGCAAATGGGAAGCAACTGTTTCTATATTCATTTTGCAAATAGGAACATGAAGGCATAAAGCAGGAAATGTAACAAAGTGAACGAAAACTGTGAGTTTACAAAAGATATAACTGAGCAAGAATGCCAAGGTTAAGTCTGTAATGTCATACTCTACTGCTTTCATCTTTCTTTATCACATAAAGAATATTTTTAACCAGGTATAAGAGAAGGAGCCCAAAACCAAACCAAACCACTGCCAAAGAGTGGCTTCCGACGCATAGCAGCCCTGTAGGATAAAGTAGAACTGCCCCATAGGATTCCCAAAACTGTAAATCTTTATGGAAGCAGACCCCACATCTTTCTCCTGCAGAGCAACGGGTGGGTTCAAACCACCAACTTTTCAGTTAGCAGCCAAGTGCTTATTCACTATGTCATTACGGTTGCTAAGAGAGTGAGAACAGGGGGGCAGGCAGGGAAGATCCTGACTTACTGGAGAGTTATGTATTAGAGAAAGAGAAAGAACCATCTTAAATATTTAGGGGAACAGGTGAGGACAAATAAAATTTGTTTTAAAATAGAAAAGATGCAGTCTGCTATTCTAGCAAATGAGGGGGAAAAATGCACTCTTAAAAGCTTCTATCTTTTTGCTTTTTTATGTCTTTAATATACTTTGGCTAAATAGTTAGATAACACTGAGTGTAGCAGCAATAAAATAAAAAGCAACTAAAAGATTTAAATTTCATTGAGATAAGCAAACTCACTATACTTCTAATATCACTTATTAATATTACTTATATTGCCAATAATTATTATCATTAATAACAAGCTATAAATAATAATAAAGACAAAAATACTACTATGGTACTGTCTACTTTCTGGAACATGTCAGGGTTTAGACAGAATTAAATGTTACATACTGTGATCAAGCAGAACTTAAGGTCTCTGGGGGACAGATGTACATTTTTTAAAAACGTCCACAGATATTACACAAATCAATGGAATAGTAAGTTTCTAAGAAGATTTTGACCATAAGTTAAGCATACTTTGCCAAGAACACACAAAATAAAAAAGAAGTATGAATCATAATTTACCTGCAATGAGCAAAGGACTTGAATAGACATGTATATTCAAATAGCCAACAAACACATGAAAAGATGCTAAACATCTTTAACTATCAGAAAGATACAAATCGAAACCACAGTGAAATACAATTTCACTCCTACTAGGATGGCTAAGATTAAAAATTTTTAAATAAAAAATTTAAGTAGAAAGTAACACATGTCGGCAAAGCTGTGGGGAATTTGGATTGTTGTTGGTCTCTGTGTGCCTGGAGCAACAGAGGACAGAGAGTCAGGAATCAGAGGAGGAATCAGAATTCATGTCTAGTTGTCTCCATGATCAACTTCCTCCTTGGCTTGAGACCAGAAGAACTGAATGGTGTCTGGCTACCATTACTGAATATTTTGATCAAAAATGCTATAAAAGAATCCTAATCAAAAGGGTGGGAATGTAGAACAGAATCATAAATTCTCATGGAATCCAAACTTTCTAGACCCACTTAGGGTGGGTGATTCCAAAAACTACTGCCTTCTGATAACCTTTAACTAAAATTATCCCCTGCAGTTATCTTTAAACCAAACAATGGTTTACCTTAATTAGTAAAGAATGCCTGCCATGAGCATTGTGCTTTCTAAAAGCATTATCTATATGTGATCAAATTGAAAACAGAAAACTAGAAAGGTTAGATGAGAAACTTAGGTGGAGTGAGCTTTATGTTAATGGTGGTGAAATAATTTGGAAAAGAATAGCAAGAATGGTTTCACAACTTTAAAAATGTAATCAATATTACTGAATTGTACATGTAGAAAATGTTAAATTGGTGTATGTTTCACTGTCTATATTTTCACCAAAAATAAAATTAAATAATTTTTAAAAAATCAAAGGGAAAATAATCTACCTATAGAAGTTTTAATTAAACATAAGCCTTAAGTGCTTCTTTCTTGAAGTCAGACTGGCAAGGTGGAACGTTAGTAGTATGTGAACAATGGGAAACAATTAAAATGCACATTAGACTGTAAAGAGAATAATTGTTTTGGAAAAACAGACACTGAGAAATATCTATGGCAAAGTTTGTTCAGTTCTAAAATCACAGAATCTGTTAAAGCAGGAAGGTATAGCATGTTAACTCCTTTTTAGAAAGGAAATTCGGATAGCCATTTAAACATACTCCAAAATTTAAATTCATCAGGTTATGGTTAAATATGGAGTCTCTGGGTCATGCAGACAGTGAAGGTGGTAGGCACTTCTTGATTTTAGTCTACGCTGAGGCTCCTCAGAAGAAAGGGCTGGTGATCTACTTCCAGACCATCCACCACTGAGGGCCCTACAGGACACAGTTCTACTCTGACACACACAGGGTCATCATGAGTCAGAGCAAAGTTGACAACAAATATTCTGGCTTTTTTTAATCACTGAATATAGAATCTTGATATAAAACCAGGGACCTATCCAAGTGGAAATGAAGTATCCCTTGTACCATAGCTCAAGTTGATCTCTTAGGAAACTTGCTACGTAAGCTACGATCTTTATAGAGTTTTAACATGACATTCCATCCAGATAACCTTCAGTTTTAATTTGGGAAGAAAGACTAAGATTTTTCTGCTTTTCCTTCCTGGCTTTTTTTCAATGCATTGTTAATATAGTGTGGAATTTCAGATGTATGCACAATTTCATATATTATCCCCTGAATTGTGCTTCCTCGTTTCATTACACTGAACATCATTCCCCTTCACTCTCATAATATTAGGTAACTTTCAGAATTTCATTGTTGTAACAATGAAGTCCTTGATAAGCAATCCTTCTGTATTTCTTATTATTCCTTTGGAATAGATTGCAAACCAACAGACTCATCTGTTCAGGTCAAAAGGAAGGAACATTCTTTAGAATTCGCTTTTCTTATTATAAAAACTTCACATAACACAGAAAATAAAAAAGAAAAATCACTCACAGCCATTGGTATACATCCTTCAGGGATTCTCAAATATATAAAATCATATAGTATACAGTTTTATTATCCTGCTTTATTTAATTACCATTATAATACGAGCATTTTTCCAACATAATTAAAATTTTAATGACTTTATAATACCACACTATATAAATATACAATCATATATGTAAACACTGTAAAAATATTTGGATTGTTTTTCTATCTTTAATTGTTATAATTAACGCTGCAATAACTATCTTTGCATATAAATATTTGTATACATGTACCATTGTTCTTTAATGCAGATATTCTGTTAATAGGCTTAACAGGTCAAAGTATATAGATAATTTTAAAGCTCCTAATATTGTAACATTCCAAGAAAACCATCACATTTTATTTGTCCAACTGAAGGTATATGACAGTGCCCATGCTCTTAGAGCATTAGGCATTATCATTAAACAAAACAAAAATTAAAAATTAAGTTTTAAATTTCCCTCTTAAATCTATGACTTTTATCATGTGTTTTAAATATAATATTAAACATGTGTAAACGTGTGTGTGTGTGTACATATACATATATATATATGTGTGTATATATATATA
>NW_006921675.1:5892654-5916734 GCF_000298275.1 Orycteropus afer afer | reverse complement strand
GGCAGCAGTATTAAACTAAAAGAAACTCAAGTGTCACCTAACGTACAATAAAACTTTGAAAAAATTAAAATTTCATTGAGGAAGGAAAACATAAACTTTGAAGAGAAAAAAAGAAAGGAAAGGACAAACAATAGAGGAATAAAGGGAAAGTTTTCAAAATTGTTTCAATTTTTTAAGGTAATTGAAATGACTGTCATTTTCGATAAACATGTAATACAGAATTCAATCTTACAAAATAGGTAATTGAGAAAATTAATTTTTAAAGAGTATTGAAGATCTGGAACTTAGGGAAAGTAATAGTCTGATCGTTGAGAGATTGCTGCTGTTGTTGTTATGTGTCGTCAAGTTGGCCCCGACTCACAGCAACCCCTCCTTGGGTTTCCGAGGATGTATCACTACGGAAGTGGATTGTCCAACCTTCCTTCCGAGGAGTGGCTGTTGGGTTTGAACTGCCAGCCTTCTGGTTAGCATTTAAGTGCCTTAGGCACTATGCCACCAGAGCTCCTTAGCATGCTGGAAAGTGGCATCTGTTGGCAAAGGACAAGGCTGTAACCCAACTCTATCAGACAATAATAAATACCCAGAAAATGGGTAAGTCAAATTCTGGAGAAGTGGAGTTGTAGAACTGAAATCTCTGGGCATAAGAGAAATGTATTTCAGGAGCACAGTGAACACAAGAGCACAACAGAAGCACAGTAAAGTGCTGTTGCAGTCAACAAGCTATAACCCACGCTTCTATGATAGCACCATGCTGTCCTGCAATTCCCGCATCCCCATGACCACCTCCTTGTCAAAACACTTCTTCAGTATACTGGAGCCTTTTTCCTACACAAAAACATTGTTAATTTTATAATAAAAGCCAATGGAAATACAGGTTTTGCTCAAACATTTGCTGAGTGTGGACTATACACTCAATACTGTGTCAGGCCTAGTGAGGAGTAGAGAAGTAAAACACGTGTTTTCTGCCTAGAATAAGACAAGTTCCAAACTTAATGGTAGAAAATGAAATCAAGATATTTATAAAAACTAGTTTTCTAACTCTATAATCTACTTCATTCAAAATACACAAACTGAAGTTACCTTAAAGTTATTCTGAATTGAAGGATGAACATTAAAAAACCAAACTTACCACCATCAAGTAGATTCCAACTCACAGCAACTCTACTGGACATAGTAGAACCGCTCCAGAGTTTTCAAGGATATAAATCTTTATGGAAGCAGACTGCCTCTGACTCTTTGGTTAGCAGCCAAATGCCTTAACCACTGCATGACCAGAGCTCCTAGATAAACACTATGATATCAAAAAATAAGGTGCCTCTAGAAGAAAATATTTGTAACAATGGAGTAGAAAAAGACTTCTTCGGACACAAAAAGCACTGACCGTTACAAAATTGATAAGTTAGACTTCATTAAAATTAAATCCCTCTGCTCTTCAAAATACACCATCTGGAAAATCAAAATGCAAACCACAGATCAGAAGAAAATATCAGAATATATGAAGAAGTCTTATAAAAAACAGTAAAAGATTTGGAGATTTCACAAAAGAAGATATGAAAATGGACAATAAGCACATAAAAAGTTTTTCACTATTATTAGTAATCAGAGAAAGGCAATTTAAAACCACAAGATACTACTTTATACCTGCTTAAAAAAATTAAATTAAAAAGACTGGCAAAGCTAAACGTTGGTGAGGATGTGGAACAACCAGAACGAACTCTCGTTAACTGCTGGTACTCACTGCCGTTGAGTCAGACCCGACTCATAGCGACCCCTCCTTGGGTTGCCAAGGCAGTATCTCTACACAAGTAGATTGCCCAACCTTCCTTCCAAGGAGCGGCTGGTGGGTTTGAACCGCCAGCCTTCTGGTTAGCAATCAAATGTCTTACGCACTATGCCACCAGAGCTCCTACCTGCTTGTGGAAATACAGAATAGTATAAGCACTTTGGGAAAACAGTTTGGCAGTTTCTGATAAAATTAACTATGCATTTACCATATGGCTCAAAATTTCTACTTCTAGACATTTACCCATATGCCCATTCAAAGACTTATCACAAATTATAATGCCTTACTCATAACTTCAGAATTGAAACAAGCAAAAGTTCATCAGTAGTTCAATGGATAAATTAAAGCATATTTGTATAATAGCATACTACTCAGCAACAAAAAGGAATAAACTACATACAACAAATGGATGAACTTCAAAATCATTATTCTGACAGGGAAAACACCAGACACAATCATATAATACGTGATTGAATTTATATGAAATTTTACAACAAACAAAATGCAACTACTAATACAGAAATCAGATCAATTGATACCTGGGGACAGGGTGGGGACTGCCTGCACAGGGGCACAAGGAAACTTTCTGGGGAGACAGAAACATGCTATATCTGAATGCAGCGGTAAGTTAGAAAGCTACATTCATCAAGAATCACTGACCTATGCACAAATGTGTGAATTTTTGTATATAAATTATGCTTAATAAAGTTGATTTTAAAAAAATGAAGTGGTACAAAAACAGTAATTACAGAAAGCATCTCATTCTCCATCTAACATCTATGTATTTCAAACTTAGAACCTTAAGAATGCGGAAAACAAAAATAGAAATTTTAAGGTAAATAGCGTAGCACTCATGACACAAAACCAAAAGAGCAATCCAAATAATGTTGGGCCCTTAAGACCATTCATCCTGCCTCTTGTCTTTGATAAGTTATGTTCCCAAAGAAAATTTATTGCAATTAGCTTGATGAAATTGAAACGAGAAGGCCCAATTTTGAAAATATAAATAAAACAAGTTAACACCAAAAGAACAAGGAGACGGTAGAAGAGGAAGAGGAGCAAGAGGTGAGGTATTAGATGGAAAGTAGCCCATTTCATACCAGGAGTGACAGGTCCTGACAGTTCACTGCCTTCTAAAAAGGGTGGGAAAGACAGCAATTCAAGGAGAGTGCATGCTGCCTGAAGCAAATGTCTTTTTCTGTAAGACCCATTCCCACAGTGGAAGCAGTCAGATAATGATATATTGGGAGCTCATCTCCCCTCAAGGTGATCAATCCTCTTTTGTACTAAATTCCTTATCCTTTCAACTGCTTATTGAATGAAATACTATGCACCTTCCAGATTCTTGCCCCCAATTCGTTTTTAATCTTGCTATTGTTTGATGCTATTAGACACATTAAAATAAATCTGGTAAAAAATGATCCTGATGTAAAACCAAATTATTTTGTAGGCAGGACACTTTAACCCTCAACAGAAAATGCTTATTAGATGTTCAATTACTTTAACTGAAAGTGTGTCTCCCCCCATCCTCACGTAACCTTAAATCTAGGTCACAAAGAATTGCTGAAAACTTTTAATGTCCTTTCACCCTAATTTCATTCCTGGTTATATTTTAAAAAGGAGAAGTAAGAATCAGAATTATAAAGCTAGAAGGGAATTTCAAGATCTTCTTGTCCAGTGGTTCTCAACTATGTGATAAGATGAAGTATCAAAATCAACTGTAAGATTTTTCCTACAAAAAAATTAAAATACTGTAAATGTTTCAACTAATGTCCACATAATTTAGATTAGATTTAAAGTTATCCCTATAATTAATAACCTCACTGCCTTCTGAAGAAGGAGTTACAGTTCACTGGGAATAAGAGAGAGGCTTATGTAACTTTGTGCTTCCTATCTTTGTGCTTCCACTGGAGTATGCCACTTACTGGTATACCAGGAACAGTTGTAGCAAGTACAAAATCAAAGTAGAATTAAAGTACTCTAATTATTTTTGCTTCTATCAAAACCTAAAACTGCTTATAGGAACATGTTCATACGTATAACCTGTGATGTGTTCTGTGACAGAAAACAGGTTAAAAAAAACTGACCCTAGTCCAACTGCCTCATTGTAAAGACTTGATTCAGTGTTTTCTATAACCACAGCTAAAAAGTGGGAGCTCTGGTAGCTTAGTGCCTAAGGCAATTGACTGCTAACCAGAAGACTGTCAGTTCAAACCCACCAGCCACTCCTCGGAAGGAAGAGGGGGCAATCTACTTCCGTAGTGATACTGCCTCGGAAACCCAAGAAGGGGTCGCTATGAGTCGGGGCTGACTCGATGGCACACAACAACAACAACAAAAAAAGTGGTAAAGGCACTGGGACTCCTGTCGAGATCTGCAAGACTGCCTAGACTGTGTTCTTCCCCTGGCATCACACTGCCTGCGTGTCACTAATTCTGAAAGGTGCTACAAGTTTCAATTCAACTGTTCTTCCATGTACATGCAAAATTCAGACCTCTTAAAGTAAAAATCTTAAAGAGGAGGAAAACTCTAAAGTCAATATACAAAAAAAAAAAAAAAAACTTACACAGAACATATACTAGATAAGGGCTAGAGATGCCTACCCAAGATGAGTACAATATTGTCCCTGCTCTCAAGATGTTTCCTACTGAGGGAAACAAAATGTTTACAATGAAAATACCTATCAATATGTTAAATATTAATAAAAACTCACAGTAAAGTATTAAGCAGCACATAGAAGAGAAACGATTACTTTTGGGTAGGGAAGTAGGTATTATGGAAGAGGTCGCATCTGACCTAGGCTTTAAAAAATGAGTAGGATTTCAAACAGCAGAAATGCAGAGGAGAGCATATGGGTAAATGCAAGAAAAGCGAAGGCAAGGCAACTGAGCAGGAAAATGGAAGGCTACTCGGAAAGAAAAGAGTAGTGCAGAGTTACTACAGCTATGCGTGCCTGGGAGGGGAGACACAAGGGAGCACGGTGAGAAATCAAATCACAAGGAAAATGTAAGGCCAAGCTATGCCACTGTGTCTTCCAGATCAACACAAAACATCTAGACTTGGATAGGAAATAAAGGAAGCTACACAGATCTTGTGAAGATAGCTATAGCACCCGGGAGAAAGAATTACAACAGGGAGAAATTACAAAGTCAAAATTTAATTTTGTAATAGGCCAAGAGACATTACAAGGGCTTGAATTATAGTGGTGGTAATGAAAATGGAAAGACGGCATTAAGTGCAGAGATGGTATAAAACTGGGACCATGGGCAAATAATAGTATAGAACACAAAAGAAAAGGGAAAAACAGATGCTGACTCTGGAGTCTGAGTTTGCTGGAAGAGGATACTGGTCAATAGTAACCCAAAGAAAGAACAAAAAAGATAAGACATATAGAAGGTTGGAGGGGTCACCAATTATTTTGCTTGAGATAAAGCAAATTACTTTTCATTAAGTACTGTATTTTATGTCTGCTGTATGATATATGGTTCAATCCCACAAGCCACTCCTCGGAAGGAAGACTAGGCAACCTACTTCCATAGAGATATCAACTCGAAAACCCAAGAAGGGGTCGTTCTGAGTCGGAACTGACTCAACGGCAGTGAGTTCGGTTTTGGTTTGGTATGATATAAAATGCTAGCTTTAGAAATATTTTCAGTTGGTCTAAGTTGGAGCTCTGGTAGTATAGTGCCTAAGGCACTTGACTGCTAACCAGAAGGCTGGTGGTTCAAACCGACCAGCCACTCCTCGGAAGGAAGGTTGGGCAATCCTACTTCCGTAGTGATACTGCCTTGGAAACCCAAGGAGGGGTTGCTATGAGTCGGGGCAGACTCAACGGCAAATAACAACAACAAAAGTGTAGGTAAAAGGGTATACCTATATATTATTAGTGGAAGTATAAAGTGGTCCAATATGTTAAGAGAACAAATTCATAAAATACATTTTTCTGACTAGCTATTCTATTTTTAAGAATTTAATCTCATAGATAATCTTGCGCACATGTGCGCCAAGAATTAAAAAAAAAAAAAAAAAAAAGATATACATACAGCATTGTTCATGAACAGCCAAAATGGGGAGGAACCTAAAAGTCCATCAATAATGTCCCACTAAAGAATTGATACTATATGGATAGCTAAGGCTAGACTGCTAACCAGAAGGCTGGCGGTTCAAACCCACTAGCCATTCCTCCGAAGGAAGGTTGGGCAATCTACTTCTGTAGTGATACTGTCTCGGAAACCCAAGGAGGGGTTGCTGTAAGTCAGATCCAACTCAATGGCACATAACAACAATAACAACAAATGTACCTTTAAAAAAACTAAGCAGCTTTATAAGTGAAAACAGTAAGGTGCGTAATAGTAAGTATGGTCTATAACTAACTCTGTAACATCCAACAGCAACAGCATTTATGAGAAAAATAAATATGCACACACATGCTTATTTATACCCGATCATCTTTGGAAGCATACTTAACAGAACAAATAATGTCTGTAGAGGGAACTAGGGGAACTGGAAATGTGTTATGATAGAAACACTTCTTTTTAAAAAAACAAAACAACAACAAAAAACAAACAACCATGTGAATGTATTGCTTATTCTACTAACTACTAAGGCAATTGGTGAACTCATTTTGTCTTTCCTATGGTTGTCCTCTAATTGAAAGGCCAAATAAAAGGGTCAACAGTACGTGACAAAAATGCAAAGGAACAGAATAGTCAGAAAATTGGTAAACCAAGGGTGAATAGATTATTGTCCTCAAAAGTCATTCTACCAAAACCAAGTGTTCATCAACAAAGCAGTCTTTTCTAAAATATAATATAGATAAAACTGCGGATCATACAACATAAGATATGAGCAGAACCTTCTTCTAGCTCTGTGACAATTTTTCACATATTCTTTCCTCCATTAATTAAATGTGCTTCTAAAAATGTAAAAGAAAACTGTAACTTAAAATGTAATTTATTTTATTAAAATAAAATTATGTGGGAGAAAGATCCAATGGATCTACCGACTCAGGGCCACAGTATTGGGGGACACCAGACTCAACTGGCACAACAAAATACATAAAAATCTTGTTCTTCAACCTACATTGGTGAGTAGTGATCGGGGTCTTAAAAGCTTTCAAGCAGCTATCTAAGATACAACTAATGGTCTCCTATCGTCGGAAGCGAAGAAGAGTGCAAAAACTAAGGGCATTTGGAAGCAGTCAGTCCTAGGACATGATAAACCTCGAGACCACAAGAAACAGATAGTGCCCAGCTACCAATGCCAACCACTCAGGAGAGGATCAAAACTGGAGATCCTGGACAGAGTGGGAGGAAAAACATGGAACAAAATCCAAACACAATAATGACCAGAATTACTGGTTAGATGAAGTCTGGTAAGACCCCAAAACTATGGCCCTGGGATACATTTTAGGCCTGGAATAAAACTCATTCCCAGGGGCTGGCTTTCAGCCCAATAGTAAACAAGATGTACACGCAGACCACTCAACCCAGGGTGATGCACCCACATACTCAGGGGAGATGCATCCTTTGGAGCAATCAACCACAAGGCACCAGAGGGGCAACATTCGCACAGAGGAAATGCAGGACACACAGGTGTGCAATAACTATGAGGGGCAAGGGGTAGAGGAGGGGTGTTACTGGGCAGGGAGGGGAGGAGACTGGGTTAGGGTTGGGTATGGTAACCGGGGAGTGAAACTAAATGTACACAAAATGTTGAATGTAAAACAAACTCTGCTCTGTAAACTTGCTCCTAAAGCAAAATTTAAAAAATAAATTTAAAAAATTCTTTTTAGCACAAATAACCCACACTTCCTCTCTTCCCCATATACGCTGCAAGAGAATATTTTTAGTACTCAAGTAAGCAAGCTTGGAAACATATTTTACAGTCTTAAAAATAATAATAATAAATAAATAAAGTAAAATTATGCTGTTACTATAAGTAACAGAAAGGAGCTCTGGTGGCACAGTGGTAACCAAAAGGTTGGTGGTTCAAACCCACCAGCCACTCGGCAGGAGAAAGATGAGGAGTCTGCTTCCATAAAGATTTACAGTCTTGGAAACCCTATGGGGCAGTTGTACTCTGTCAGATAGAGTCACTATGAATCAGAATCAACTCAATGGCAGGGGGCTTGTTTTTGTTTTTTTGTAAGTAACAGAAACAAAGTTGATAGGGTAGCAGATTTGAATTTCATCATTTAATCTTTTTTTACTGTTCACATGTTTATTTCTATAATAATAAATAAGAAAGAGGAAGACAAAAATATATTAGGTAGCAATTTCTCTAGTTAATTATAGAAAGCTACATAAATCTATAAAACTTAAAAAATGTGCTATGAAATGGACAATATGTTCAAATTCTATGCTATTTTCCAAATGTTTATAAATGTTGTTTGCCATCTTTTGTATATTAAATAAAATTTCTAAGGCTGACTAACTTTGTAATATAATCCTCTCTTTCAATCTTATGCCTTATATCGAAACTAATATACAATAGAGTTTTAGAAAGTTCTATATAACTTTAATTTCATTAGTTTGTAAGTATATTTAAAAAAAAAAAAAAAACAACAGTAAATGGCATTTCAAAGCCCATTTAAAGTTTACATCATTTACAACACAAAGCACCAAAGGCAATTCTGATAATTATGGTAAGAAATTCAAACAGCATTAAAAGGAACTATTACATTTTCTCTTAAAAAGCTTTTTATCAGTAATCACTTCTTTTGTCATAAAATAAGAAGTTTAAACAAATTTCAACTAACTTGAGTGTTATTTGGAACAATCATGGCTTTGAGCCTACTCCATCCAAACCAATAAATATTTCTTCAGCAAACAACACTGAGCTCTAGGACCAAATAGAAAGAAAAACATAACCACCCCCTCCAAAAAAAAAAAAAAAAACCTAAGTCATTACTGACACAAAAGGATTCTATCTCACAGGAAGAGCCATTTTAGCTATATTTTCAGAATGCTGAAAAGGGCATTTCTTATACTGAAAACAAAGACATGGGCAGACTCTAGTAGCCAGCCTCCAAGCTGACACCATTCATGTCCTTGTGCAGTGCCCTCCCACAATGAATCAGAGTTTTGTGTGACCAAAAAAATATGGCAGAAATGATTGTATGTAACTTCCAAGGCTAAGAGCACTAATAGCCAGCACCAACTTGCCAGCCACAAGAGTGAGCCATCCCGAAAGTACAGTATCTACCCCTTGGTGCCTTGAGGTGACTGTACCACCAACAACTCACTGAACCCATATGAGAGACCCAGCACCAGAGTTGCTCAGCCAGCTAATAAATATCCATTGTCGACGTAAGTCACTAAATTTAGGGGAAAATCTGTTATACAGCAATAGGTAACTAACAGAAGGACCAAAATAAAGATACCTTATATTTTAAAACGTTAGGATTTCTATACCTAACATCGCTTACTTTTGCCATTTCTATCAGATTATTTTCATCTTTAACAAATCTTTCTGAGGATGAGTGGTTCCTGATTTATTTATGTATTCATATATGACAAGTTTTCAAGAGCCCTGATGATACTTGCTGATCTACAAAAAAAAAAGAGTAATAGTTTATAGCCTTTCCACCTATATTAAGAGAAAAATCCTTTATCTTTTGAGATTTTAATACCAACGACATCATGATCTTCTGTAGTTCTTATATCTTTAGCCAAGAACAGTCGGTTTTCTCTATGACTCATCAAAGGCAAAAATTTTCCCTAAAAGTGGTTTTGAGAAGAGGTTAAAAAGGTTTATATCTTCAAATTAGCTGTATCAGATAAATACAGATTTTCTTAATATTAAAGATAGAAAAGGCATTAGACATTACCTAGACAAATGTCTTTATTTTTACAAATATGGAAATTAAATCCAACATGATTTATATGTTTAGACAGAATCTCAGTTTGTGAGGAATGTCACTTTATTCCTAAATTGCTGAGTTTGGGGGATTTCTGCAATATACTAGTACAATTAAGACCTAACTAGGCCTCCAAACTGATTATGATTTAAGAGGGGAAAGTAGGGTTGATGCATTTCAAGTCTGGTTAAAGTGTAATCTTCCAACAGTATACTGACACATGGAATACTATGCAGTTGTCAAAAAGAATGAGCAAGATCTTGACAAATATGGAATGAATTCAGGGTATATTACTAAGTAATGAAAGAAAGAAAGAAAGTATAAAAGAGTATCTATAATATGTTATACTTCGTGTAAAGAAAAAGAAAATAAGAAATATGTAAGTATCAGCTCAAATAAGATGCAATCTTATATATACATGTAAGATACACATATTTGTGTGTGTATGTGTATCTGCTGAGCTGATTCTGACTCATAGTGACTCATGGGATAGAGTAGAACTGCCACACAGGGTTTCCTAGAAGCTCTGGTAGCATAGTGCCTAAGGCACTTGACTGCTAACCAGAAAGCTGGCGGTTTAAACCCACCAGCCACTCCTCAGAAGGAAGGTTGGGCACCCAAGGAGGGGTCACTATGAGTCAGGGCCAACTTGAGGGCACATAACAACAACAACAACAATCTTTCAGGAGCGGATCACCAGGTCTTTTCTCCTGAGGAGCCACTAGTGGGAACCACCAAACTTTTGGTTAGCAGCCCAATGCTTTATATATGTATGCATGTATGTATATGTATGCATGTATATATGTACATTACGTGCACATTATATAAATATATACATGAAAAAAGGAGCTCTGGTGGTACAGTGGTTAAAGCATTCAGCTGTTAACCAAAAGGCTGGTGGTTTGAATTCACCAGCCACCCCACAGGAGAAAGATGAGGTAGCCTGCTTCCATAATTACAATCATGGAAGCCCTGTGGGCAGTTGTATTCTGTCCTATAGGGGAGTTGGAACCAACTCGATGGAAGTGGGTCTGGGAAAGATAAGCAAGAAACTAAAGAGAGTAGATGCCTGTAGAGGGTAGATGAAAATAGGGTGGGAAGGATGAAGGAGTAGAAATGGCATGGAAGGAATGGGGCTGGTGCTCCTGAGTACACTTTATTGCACAACAAAGATTTATGAAAACAGGTTGCTGTTTTACGTACACACATACAATCAATAAGGATGAGAGAAAAATTCTAAAATGAAATAAAAATTGAAACAAATGGATCAAACTTTTATTTCAAATGAAAAACATAACCACACTTCATGGAAGTAGGGGTTGGAGAAAGGATGAAGAAATAATCCAAGTAATTTTGGGACACAGTATTTGTATTATATGCTCTCAGGCTAAAACATAAAAAGCATTCTAAACAAATATTGAACATTAGTAAGGTTCTTTGTTGCATAGATATGAATTACAATTCTGAAACTACTTTCTGTGTATCTAGGACTTGGTAAATATAGTGAGGATAAGGGAGCCATATTCTCATTGTTGGTGCAGGAAACTGAAAATGTGGAAAGAAAGAATGATAATATGAACCATGTGGTGCTGGTTTGGAATTATCAGTATGAATTCATGGTTTTTCATATGAATAGATAAGAACAAAGTATCACGGTGATATTCCTGCCCAAAATGCATAGCCTGGATCTAATTATAAGGAATCCTCAGACAAACCAAAATGAAGAGCATTTTATAAAGTAACAGGCCTATTCTCATCAAAAAGGGCAACATCGCAAAAACAAAAAAGAACTAAGAAATTGTTTCAGATACAAGATGATAACAACCTGAGCAACTGAATGCAAGACATGAATGGGGATCTTGGTGATTCCCTATAAATTCCTTAAACACAGAATTACCACATGACTCAGCAATTTCATTTGTACCTATATGCTCAAAAGACTTGAAAGGAGGAATGCAAACAGATGCTTGTACACCAGTGTTCACTGCAACATTATTCACAATAGTCAAAAGCCAAGTGGCCCTCAACAGATGAATGGGTAACCAAAATGTGGTATGCACATGCAATGGAATATTACTCAGCCATGAAGAGAAATGAAGGACTGATACATGCTCTGACATAGATGAAACTTGAAAATACAAAACGACTAATATCTTGTGATTCCACATATAGGAATTATCTAGAACAGGCAAATGTATAGAGACCAAAGTTTATTAGTAGTTGCCAGGAACCGACTCATCAGCAGTGAGTTTGGTATATATACATACGTGTGTGTATATACAATTTTTAAAAAAGCATCATGGCATGGTCCCACTTCTGTCAGTGTTGTGTAGGTGTGAATACAGATGCCTGAAAAGATCATCACCAAAATGCTTATGGTGGACTACTCACGGTGACAAGATTTTGAATAGTTTTTATTTCTTTATATGTTATGTACATTTCAATTTTTTAATGAAAATATATTATGTAATATTATATTTTTAAAACATTCTTTTTATTATAGACTAAAAATATAATACACATCAGGTATGCTAGTATATTGATGAGACTGGCAGAAGAAAAAGAAATCTAATGGATGGGAGAAAGATATAGTCCAATGATGATAATTTTCAAGGAAGGATAATGGAGAACAGAGCCGATCTGGAAAAGAAAAAATAATAATAATAAGCTTTTTACCAAGAAAAAGGAGAGTGCATGTAACCAATCTTTACCTGTTGTCTGTGATGAAGTTTCTATCTGGTTTGGGAAAAAAACTTCCATAAAAATAACTTCATCTATCTATAAAGGAAGTACATAGAAAGGAAAGACCTAAGCAGATCAAATTAGGGAATACTTCATAGAAGAAATAGGACTTGAGAATAAGAAAGATTTGAATTAATTAAAAAGAGAAGAATTTCCTAGACCTGTGAAAAAATACCATCAAAGTTACACAGGTTGAAGTACACACCCGAGGACTGCAAAGGAAGTGTCCTGTTAAACGGGAAATACAAGTACCCAGGTAGGGTGTGGCCAGATTAGAGAGGAGCTCAAAAGACCAGCAAAGAAATTTAAGATTAATGCTTAAGGCATTCTTGAGTAGAGGAATGATATAAGAGAAATGTTTTCAAAAGATAAATCTGGAGATGGAATGTAAGAGGGTGAGTAGTGCAGGCAGAAGCAAACAGGCAGGGTAGGAGGCTGTGGGAATAATGAAGGATTGCTATCACGAAGGCCTGTGTTATTACCTTAGCTATAGTAATAGATACGCAAGGGCAAACTCAAGAGACATTTTGAAGAACTGTCTGAAAACTCATAAAATCTCTAATTTTTAATAGCAACTCCAAGGAGCCCTGGGCCTCTCTCTAATTGCTACAGATGACCTGCACCTGAGGACTCTGGAGTTCTGTAATCCAGAAGGTGAAGGAAGGAGCAAGGAGTGGTTCTGAGAAGGAAAGGTGGAGAAGCTTTGGCTGCTGGCAGAAGAATTGGGACCCTTGAGGTGAGCTTTGGTGCAATCTCCACCAGCTCTGAAGTGTCCTAGCACCCTCACAAGGAAATGCGAGCCTGGCTGAGAGCTTGAGTGGCAAGCTTGAGCTTGAGAGCTTGGTTAGAGATAACAGTTAACAAAATGTCTAAATTACTGATCCCTGGATCAGTTTTATCACGTAAATTCTAGAAAGGTTGATCTTAACCTCTTAGTAAAGAATGTTTTGATTACTCACTATGTAGTTATCTGAATACTGTAAAATGCAGTTACTCCCTTGTATACTTTAGGTGTTGGAGGAGTGAACATACAACAAATATGTCCATATCATTTTCAAAGCAGCCTTTCTTCTGATAAGATTTCTCCACAATTTAGAACTTGTTGACACACTTAAACACTGCAGATAAAGTTCCAGTTAAAAATGTTTCATTCTTTAAAAGAGGACAGACTACTCTTCCTTCCTTCTGAAAAGAAACCTTGATTTAAAAAGAAGAAGAAAGGCACAAACAAAAAAAGCAGCCATGAACAAGGCCTAGCTTTCTTTCCAGTGATCTGCATTCTCTTCCTACAGTGAAGCCCACTTAAAGAAGTAGACTTATTTATAGACTAACATCCCCTGAACTACAAGCTCGGGGATAGTAAGCCTACCCTCGTAATGTTGATGAGAGGAGAACATATTTGTAAAACGCTAACACAGTACCTGGCACATTGTAATTACTCAAAATGAGAGCAAAAAGTAGCGGTCAACAGAAACAATGACAGACCAATAAAGTGTTTACCTGGCATGATTCGATCACATTAAATTACATGGGAAAAGATTGGAAAGAAATACGCCAAAAAGTTAAGTGCCACTATCATTGGGTGGTGGTGTTAGAGGTACTTGTTCCTTTTTCTTCATTCTTTTCAAATTTTCCACAATGGGCACACATTTCCTTTATACTCATCATTTGAAAATATCTAGTATTAACAGGGGAGCTCTGGTAGCATACTGGCTAAGACACTTGCCTGCTAACCAGACGGCTGGCGGTTCAAACCCACCAGCCACTCCTCGGAAGGAAGGTTGGGCAATCTACTTCCGTAGTGATACTGCCTCGGAAACCCAAGGAGGGGTCGCTATGAGTCGGGGCCGACTCCACGGCACATACCAACAACAACCACAGTATTAACAGGATTTCGTGCTGAAGAGAGGCCGGTAGAGGGGTATAGTCCCCATGGCAAGTAGGAACAGATAGAATTTGGTCTCTCCCTGTTTCACACTTGGTCCTGTGTTTCCTCAATGATGAGACAACACCTCATAAGCTTCCTTTCCATTTGTTCTATCTGCTTTTCTGAAAGCTGCCTACCAACTACTCTTGCTTTTGCTTTCTAGTCCAAAAGGATAACAATTTAACAACAAACAAAAACAGACTCTTAAGCTTACCTCCAAGTACAAGTTTTATTTATCTAAAAATATTGTTGTTGTTATGTGCCGTCGAGTCAGCCCTGACTCATAGCGACCCCTCCTTGGGTTTCCGAGGCAGTATCACTACGGAAGTAGGATACATTAAAAAAAAAAAAAAGTCTCCTGTAGTAAATATAAGATGGGAAATAGCCCCTTATTATTACGGGAATATAGAAAATGTTAGAATTAAAAGAAAAAAAAATCTTAGAGCTGGAAGAAGTTACCATTATATAAACAAAGAAATTGAGAACTAGAGAAGCTGACCTAAACACAATGTCACGGAAGTGTCCTAAAGTTCTACCCACTGCACCTTCCAGCTTCTCTTAAATACTTAGTTAAGAACCTGAAAGGAGTAAGTTTGGATGGCAAAACAGATGTTCACGTTACACTTTTTTTTTTTTTTTTTTTTTAACTTTTTCAAAGTACATTTATTATAAAGACTGTACTAGACGGGAAGATCATTTATCTAATGAACTTCAACTGACCCCACTATAATTTCACCTGCTTTGTAGAAGTATCAATAAATAGTCTCATTTTATACTGAAAATCACAAACTTTGTACATGGTATGAAGAGGTTTTTAGAAGCAATGTTCTAAAAGGCTACAAGATTAACAAGCTGTTGCATAAAACGTTTTTCTTATAATGAGGTATGGTATTCCACAATTTCCACAGGAGGAAGCCAGGGCTGGGGTGCTGCTGCTAAATTTAAGGTGAGAAGAGTGAAGAACACTCTACTTCCAGACACAAGGCAAGGATCAATTTATATTAAAAATCAAGTAATTTTAAGCCCTTAAGAAATCTACAATGCTTTTTTTCTCACGTGCCATTAAGCAGTTAAATCATCATTCCTGAGGGCTTCATATCTTGCTCTCGGTCTCCTACCCTACATTACATCTGGCCTCTCCCCAGTCTCTAACACCTACTGTAGAGCAAAATCAAATACAGAGCAAAGGTAGTTTCAAATTATTACTTCATATATTTCTTGCGATAATGCTCTGTTTCTTGATTTCTATGTCAAATGCAGATGTGCAGAACATTTTATGCTTTCCTCTAAAAAAAACCACTTATAAAAATTAAATTATTTTTTTACTTATACGATTCTCAATTGGTTTTTGTTTCCTGTAAAGTTAATGGGTTTTTGGCAGAAAATGTTGTTTCACCATTCCTGGATTACATATACTAAAATACAAAACTAAATGATCTTCCTTCACACTTAAAAATCAGTAAATATGTTATTCAGCCCCTACTGTGTAAAAGATGCTGTGGAAAATAAGATGTTTAAAACAGGAGCTGCCTTTAAAAGGGTTACTTACATTCTCTGTTATCCAGAACTAAGGTACATATATCCTCAATAATGGAACAAATTATTTCAATTTCTAAAAAAGTAGTAGCATCAGACTCATGAGATCCAACTTTTTCCTCTCAACCTCACAGAAATCCTCCCTGCTGGAACACAGACTGCAGTCAAGCAAAAAGTAAAATATGACAACGTTCCCACCAAAAGAAAAGGTCACACCCTTTACTGTCAAATTGATTTCAATCCATCATGATGCCATGTGCTTACGGAGTAGAACTGTTCCATAGGGATTTCTTGGCTGTCATCTTTATGGAAGTAGATCACCAAGCCATTCTTCTATGATATTGCTTGGTAGGTTGAAAAAGGGAAACCTTTAGATTAGTAGTTGAGCACAGACTCTTTGCACCAACTGAGAGCCTTCAGGCATTGATAAGCATCCACCCACTGGCTCTGTGGGAAAAAGATCTAGCAATCTGCTTCTATAAAGATTAAAAGTCAAAGCCAAACCATTGCTGCCAAGTCAATTCCAACTCATGTTGTTGTTGTTAGGTGCCATCAGGTTGTCTCAGACTCATAGCAACCTTATGTACAACACAACAAAATACTGCCTGTCCTGTGCCAGCCTCACAAGCCTTGCTATACCTGAGCCCATCATTGCAGCCACTGTGTCAATCCATCTTGTTGAGGGCCGTCTCCTTTTTCGTTGACCCTCCACTTTACCAAGCATGATATCCTTCTCCAGGGAGTGGTTCCTTCTGACAACATGACCAAAGTAGGTGAGACGAAGTTTGGCCATTCTCGCTTCCAAGGAGCATTCCAGCTGCACTTCTTATGGGATAGATCTGTTAGTTCTTTCAGCAGCCATGGCATTCAGCATTCTTTGCCAACATCACAACTCAAAAGCATCAACTCTTCTTTGGTCTTCCCTATTCATTGTCCAGCTCTCACATGCATAAGAGGCAACTGAAAATGCCATGGCTTAGGTTAAAAAAAAAGAAAAAAGAAAAATCAAACTCACTCTCAGAGTCGGATCTGACTCACAGCGATGCCTCCTTGGGTTTCTGAGGCGGTATCACTATGGGAGTAGATTGCCCAATCTTCCGTCTGAGGAGTGGGTTCGATCCACCAGCCTTCTGGTTGTCTTAGACACTGTGCCACCAGAATTCCCATGACTTGGGTTAGGTGCACCTTAATCTTCAAGGAGACGTCTTTGCTCTTCAGCACTTTAAAGAGGTCTTTTGCAGCAGATTTGAGGAATGTAACATCATGTGATATCCTGATTGCTGTTTCCATTGGTGTTGATTATAGAATCAAGTAATATGAAGTCCTTGACAACTTCAATCTTTTCTCCATTTATTGTGATGCTGCTTATTGGTCCAGTTGTGAAGATTTTCATTTTCTTTATATTGAGGTGTAATCCATGCTGCAGACTACAGTCTTCAATCTTCATCAGTAAATCCTTCAAGTCATCATCACTTTCAATAAGCAAAGTTGCGTCATGTGTGCACTGCAGGTTGTTAATGAGTCTTCCCCCAATCCTGATGTGACATTCTTCTTCATACAATCCAGCTTCTCAGATTATTTGCTCACCATACATATTGAATTAAGTATGGTAAAAAGATACAACCCTGATGCACTCCCTTCTTGTTTTTAAACCATGCAGTATCCCCTTGTTCTGTTTGAAAGACAGCCTCCTGGTCTAGGTACAGGTTCCTCATGAGTACAATTAAGTGTTCTGGAATTCTTATTCTTCTTAATGTTATCCATAATGTGTAATGATCCACACAACCAAATGCTTTTGCATAGTCAATAAAACATAAGTAAACATCTTTCTGGTATTCTTTGCTTTCAGCCAAGATCCATCTGACATCCGCAATGATATCCCTCATTCCACATCCTCTTCTGAATCCAGCTTGCAATTCTGGAAGTTCTCTGTCAATATTCTGCTGCAGCCATTTTTAAATTCTCTTCAGCCAGATTTTACTTGCCTGTGATATGCACATTCTGTGGGATCCCCTTTCTTTGGAAGGGGTTCTAATATGGATCTCTTCCAGTCAGTTGGCCAAGCAGCTGTATTCCAAATCTCTTGGCATAGCTGAGTGAGTGCCTCCAACATGGCATTTGTTCACTGAAGCATCTCAGTGGGTATTCTGTCAATTCCTGGAGCCTTGTTTTTCACCAATTCCTTCAATCCAGCTTCAACTTCTTCCTTCACTACCATTGGCTCTTAATCACATGCCACCTCCTGAAATGGATGAACATTGGCCAATTCTTTTTGGTACAGTGACCCTATAGAACAGAGTAGAACTGCCCATAGGACAGTTTTTACGAAAAAGTTTGTACAAACAAGATTCATGAAGTTATAAATCTTTACAGAAGCAGACTGTCATATCTGGTAGGTTTGAATCATTGACCTTTGAGTTAGCAGCCAAGTGCTAAACCATTGCACCATCAAGGCTTTTTGAAAAGATAACAGTCTAGGAAACCATACGGGTCAGTTCTACTCTACCACATTTGGTTGCTATGAGTCAGAATTCATTTGACAGCACCTCACAACAACAACAATTAGATTACAACCAGGGAGCTCTGGTAGCATAGTGTCTAAGGCACTTGACTGCTAACCAGAAGGCTGGTGGTTCAAACCCACCAGCCACTCCTCGGAAGGAAGGTTGGGCAACCTACTTCTGCAGTGATACCACCTTGGAAACCCAAGGAGGGGTTGCTATGAGTCAGGTTCAACTCGACAGCACACAACAACAAAGAAAGAGAGAGTAGGGAGAAAAAAAGAGATCGAAAGGGGAAAAAAAAGGTATCTTTACTAAGTTGTCTGTTTTAGGATAACCAGGACCAGAGTTTAAGAAGAAAAACATATATCTTATATCTTATATCGAAAGGAACACTTAGACCCAGAGCATACAGTAGGTAAAGCACTGAAAACTTCTTAGCCATAATCAAACACTTTGAGGGAATGAGTCACTGGGTCTGGGGGCTCAGGACCATAGTCTCGAGGAACATTAAGGTCAGTAGGCATAACATAGTCCAAAAAGGCAAATGTCCCACTATGGTGAGTAGTGACTGATGTCTTAAAAGTTCATGAACAACCATCTAAAGTGCAACTATTGGTCTCTCCCCATCTGGAGCAAAGAAGAGTGAACAAAATCAAAGACTCAAGGAAACAATTAGTCCAAAGGACTAATGGACCATGTGAACCCCAGCCTCCAAGACCCTGAGACCATAAGAACTAGATAGTGCCCAGCTACCACTGCTGACCACACTGAAAGAGATCACAATAGGAGGTCCCAGATAGAGTGGGAGAAAAATGTAGAACACAGAATTCTTAAAAAAAGACTGGATTTACTGGTCTGATAGAGACTGATGGCATCCCCAAAACTATAGCCCTAGACACCTTTCAAGTCAGGAACTGAACTCAACCCCTTGGCTCAATTTTCAGCCAAATGATAGACTGGCCTATAAGGTGAATAATAACACCAGGAAAGTACACACTCATTAGAACAACCAACCATATGAGATCAAAAGGGCAGCATTTGTCCAGGGATAAAACTAAGACAGTAGGATAGAAAGATAAAGGGAAATGGCAAACACAAGGAGAACATGGAAGAGTGCTGTTACATTGTGGGGCTATAATCAATGTCACAAAACAAAATGTGTATGACTTGTTGAATGGAAAATAAATTTCTGTAAACTTTCACCCAAATCACAATTTAAAAAAGGAAAAAAGAAAGAGATACATATAAAGTTGGCAAAAGTGAAAAACCAAAGTAGATGTCTGCAGACCACCTAATGCTCTGATCAGCAAATCCAGTGCCTGGATAATATCAAGGACTCAAAACGGATCTTGCTTTCTCAGTATTTTAAACAATTTGAGAAACATAAGGATTAAAAGAGAGAAGAAAACCATTAATACTCAGCGGTATGCTTATGACCCCTTCCACTTCACCATTAGAAGTAAATAAGAGTCTATATCACTCCTTCTCCTACACTGGTTTGCAGAATTTAATACTAGAATTTCCCAAAACTTCCTACCAGTTGGTTTCACAATAATTTGAACATGAAGACATTCAGGCAATTTATTTGAAATGCTTCTTCTTTTTCCGACTAAACGCTTATTTGCACTATTGTTGTTTTACTCAAGGAGACAGTGACTAGTCTTCCCAGTTGCTGGCACTGTTTTTTCTGGGCCAGTTACAAAAGACAGGACGCTGACAGTACGCAAGAAGAAACCTGTTTTTACCATCATGCTTTGTTGCAACCTGATAGGCAGTGAGAAGTTGGGTGTCATATTTAGCCATGTCCCTTCCCTGTTCTTTAAAAACTTTATGGCTTTGTACTTATTTGTAAAGTCTCAGCATGCTTCCTTCTTTTACAACCTTTTCTGCAAACCATAATGGAAAAGCTACCTCATGGTACCTTATATAACTTTACACACCTCATAGGTTTTGCATCTCAAGGCAAGTTGGCTTTAGAACCAAAGGTCTACCCTATGTTTATTCTCCTTGGGGTTTGGTTTTCTTTCTTTTCTTTTTGCATTAATTCCAACAACTCACCAGAGAAGGTTGCTTTCACTGTACTTGTTGAAAGTCTTTTTAAAAATAAACATTAATTTTCACATTAGAAATAGGCCCAAGGTTATAGATCAGCTCTGAAAATTGTCTAAAGATTTGCAGGTCAAGCTAGAGAAGCAGAGTTTGCTTTTGTGGAGAAAGTGATTATGAACAAGTTTGGAAACTACTACCTAGCTAAAGATTCCAAGTTCTAAATCTTACTGAAACTACGTGGGGCTTGAATTCCACTTTCTTCCCCAATTAAGAAAAAGTTGATGCTAAAAATCTCTTCTTAAAGCATCTAATATTTCTCAGCCATCGAATAACTTTTCCAAAACAGCATTTTGATCAGTATGATGCAAATGAATCACCAACACAGCAATTAAATTTCACCCAAGATATTCTTGTACTAAAATTCAAAGGAAAGTGCTTGGCAAAATGCATTTTAGGATCTGCCAAACCCTAAACATTTGAAAACAAATTATACTCTAGGATGTTTTGCCAAACTCCAAACAGCCAATGCCCACCTCTCTGAAAATGTCTGTAAGTTTCTGAACACCTTTTACCTTAGGCTTCCTATTCTAAGTCCTACACTGTCAAAGGTCAAAAACCACCAACCAGAGAAGTAATAAAACTGAAACTCTAGGTAAATAAACTTCAGTCTCCTAAGCTCTGTCAGACAGACTCACATAGAGTTCATCCACTGAGAGAGATGATTTTTTTCCCCATTCAAGGAGCATTTTAGCCTCCGGATTACCTCTCATTCAGCAAGGATCACCTACATTCTGACTCTTGTGGTTGTAAGAGCAAATCATGGGGTGTTGAGAATTTGGCTCCCTCCATCTTAATAAAACAGTTCAAGTCCTTGAGGCAGTTAATCCCTGGAAGGCTTTGTGATCCTATCCCTTGACATGTTTGATAAATATGGAAATTGTAAAATGTTCTGACTTGTTAAAAATTTTCAGCCTGCTTAACAAGCTCTTTGGCCTCAACAGGCACAAAGTGCTGACTTGGCATGCCCTAAGAGCCTCCATCACCTTCTCTATTGTGTACACACTGACAGCCCCTCAAGCTTAAACCAGCCACATTTCACAAAGAAATGTTTATTCTATACTCTTAAGAAGGACTCTCCTTTTCTCAAGGAAACAAAAGTATGGCAAAGGAAAGGGAAGAAGGGTGTGTACCAAAAAAAAAAAAAAAGTGCAGAAAGAATGAAAGGGGGGGGGGGGGACTCAATTCTAAATGATTGTAAAGCTGAGGACCATAAAAGAAATTTGGACTGGGGATAGGTGTGTCCACAGTCCGCTGATTACCAAATCTTTCAGACTGAAATTACTATGATAAGAAACAATTATTACTCTGTTTCTCACTTTATAAAATGTAATGAATATAGTTTACTTTCAATACCTCCTATAATACAAATGAGTCAACAACCCCTCAACACTATTCAAAGTTAAGAAAACGCAACTCTATTATAACCTGTACCTGAACATCAGTTAGCAAGACAAGCACTGGCCTCATGAATAGATTTAACTTCTCATCTCAAACAACTAATTATCTTGGAGACTGAATAAACAACTATATAAATACCAAGAAAGAGGACCTATAACTGTACAAACTGGGTGTGGTATCTAGAAACCCTACAGACTCCTTGAGGCACAAGATTCAAAGGGAAACTCTGTGAAGAAACCACAAAGACAATAGGCTGATGAAATGCTGGTGACGCGCTGGAATACTTCAGAATCTACATCCAGCTATACTCATCTGTACTATTCCTAGATTCAACCATCAAATTCTCAACACTGATAACTCCCAGAAGATTGTCTTTACGGGGTCTCCTGAGGGTGCTGTTTGGATTAAACTTACAACTATGAGAGCAACAGCAAGAGCGGAAAGCAGAGGCTGTAGACGGAATGGAAATAGAGGCCTCATAGATATAGCAGGACAGAGGCAGGCACAGTTTAGTAAAAAGGAAAGCAATTAGTAGGAGCTGAGTGGCAGAGAAGTGAGGCGAGAAGGAAAAGAAGCCAGGAGTCAGGATGGTATACACATTATAAAACCATGCAGGGATAACTGAGAATTAGCCCTAGCTCTACAGTCTTCAGGGCCGAGGTTTAATACAGTATTAAAGCCTAGTTTTGGTGTCCCACTTAAGGAAAGTAGTCTAAATGACAAAAGATGACTTTGGGATCAAAAATAATCAAAATGATTGAGATTGTTATTTCTTACCTTCCCATGAATACCAAGTTTCTTAAAAATTCTTGTAGCTCAGAGCATCATGCCATGAAGGGAACAACACTGCACAGAGAAAAGACCAACCAAACTAGTGACCAAGTCACTCATCATCTCTTACAGGAGGCAAAATACCCAGTAGTCTAGATCAGTGCTTCTCAAACTTTAATGTCCATGGAAATCCCCTGGGGATCTTATTAAAATGCAGATTCTGACTTAGAAAGTCTGAAGTAGACCCGGAGCTTTCGGATTTATTTCCAACAAGCTCCCAGGTGATGCTGATGCTGCAGGTCCACAAACCACACTAACAGTAGCAAAGGTTAGTATGGATCTTGGTCATATAAGTTTGGGCTTTGCTACATAAATATGCACAAGTTAGTTAACTTAGAGAAATTATAGAAGTCTTAGTTACCTCATTTATAAAATGGAGATAGCAATGCCTACTTCATAAAGTTGATGTAAGGAATAAACAAAAATGTTTAGCTTAATACCTAGTTACAGAACCCTGGTGGCTTAATGGTTAAGCGCTTGGCTGCTAACTGAAAGGTTGTCAGTTTGAACCCACCACCCACTCCTCAGAACAAAGATGTGGCAGTCTGCTTCCATAAAGAGTGCAGCCTTGGAAACTCTATGAGGCCATTCTACTCTATCCTATAGGGTCGCTGTGAGTCAGAATTGACTCAGTGGAAACAGGGTGAATGCCCAGTTACTCCCATCACTAGCATGTTTCCCAAATTAGGTTGCACATATCATTGACAGCATAAACTTTTAACATTTTTAATTGTTAGGAATTATTTTAATAGATATTAGGAACAAATACATTAACTGTCATCTAAAATCTGAGATTTCTTGGGGACTGTCACTTAGAATAAAGGCAAGCTTAAAAGAAACAGTCAATATAAATAATTAGGAAGTAAATTAAATACAAGAGGTACATAGATATGACAAAAGTCAAGAGGGTGATACTCAACTGACTGAAGTTTGGGAAACATCAGTTAACGAAGGTCTGTGAAGCTCCTTGAAGGCAGAGGCCTGACCAGATTATCTTTTTCTAAGGCCTTGGGTCATTTCTGTCACCAAGGTCATATTTCCAACTACTGGAGAGTCTTTTTTGTTTCCAACTTTCGCATTTATATTGGTGATAGAAATGACCTTGGAGATCGCATGACAGAATTTTGTTAAGACCAATGACTTATTCATTACAAATACATTTTTTCAACAACATAAATGGTGGCTATAACATGGACCTCACCAGACGGAATACACAGGAATCTGATCACTACATTTGTGGAAAGAGGCCATGGAATGGGTGGATAGATCGATGGGCAGGCTGAAAGATTAGGTATGTCTATGAAACGGGGAGTGTATCCAAGAGCATGTATAGGGTTGGCAGACAATGGTCCTATAAGTTTATGTGAATGATCAGAATTCCCAGGTGTA